>NC_061857.1:10563097-10565597 GCF_019202785.1 Penaeus chinensis
TCTTTTCATGGTAGTTCGGGTCCTTTGGGTTGTTTGGACTACCGAACTATCGGGTTGGTCTTCCAAAGCTTTGCCTATCTTTTTCTTTTCGCGCCATGCTTATGGGGAAGACAGTTCGGTCCTGACTTCTATGCTGGACAGTGGTTCCGCTCCCGGTATTGTGCTCGCTTTGGATTTACTTCGTTTGGAATTACCTCGCTTGGGATTTACCTCGCTTCGCGCCAGGGTTGACGAATCCGTGTTTTGCAAGCTAAGTATTCTTATGGTTGTGTGGTGAAGACACCTGGTCTCTATTGGACTTTAGCGTGTGTCATACTGCACTACTATTTGCAACGTGCACTCTCTTCCACGAAAATCCAAAGCAGCCCTTTGATTTCACAAAGGGTCAGAGCATAAAAAGGACCACTCACTTAGAAGGAACACTGCTTGAGGATCCGTACCTCCAGTGTGCCATTTCCTATTTTTAAGCTAAGTTATTACTTAGTTTTTTGTTGTTGTTGTTTTTACGATTGGTTGTTTCTTTGTTTCTTTTTCCTTTCCCCCAGCTTGAGGATCCGTACCTCCTGGGAGAAAGATCTTCCACATTCTCGCCCGTATTTTAAGGGCCGTTTCCGCTTATCTTTGCCGTTCTTTTGTTTATTGTTTTTACTTTGCCTTGGTCGATTCCTGCCTGACCTTGTGGATGTTCAGGCAGTCTTCGTGATATGACCTTTTGGTGTTTTATTGTTTTACTTGGCTTCCGCCGCTAAGTAAATTTCTTCGTACAAGTTTTTATCTCGTTAACTATACAAGTGTTTTTATTCAGAGTTCCTCAGCACTATATATATTTTTTTTTGTTTGTTTGTTAATCTCCATTCTGGGTTGGAGATTAATTTGTTTGAATTAGTGTTTGGTGTATTTGTTTGTGCTTATACTCTGTTTAAAAATACTTATAGAGTTGGGACGCCAACTTAGGGGTAAATGTTCGTGAGTAATTTTGTTTTTACATCTGGTGTTGATTTCCACGTACATCACCCCCGCTGTGATTAAATTGGTGATGTACGCAACTATCAATTTCTCATGACTGAATTATTTGTAGACCTACCTAAAGAGTGTAACCTGTTCAATAAATATCATACCGTCATAGAACTTTCACTCAGTCCCAGTCAGGAAAACAAATGACATCGGTGTAAAGTTCTGGTTCTGACTAAAGCTGAATGCTTAAAGATCTTGGGCTTGGGTCTCCTAAACAGCACATTGCTGGTTACTCTATCTCGCAACCCTGAAAGGCTGTAAAAAGGCTAGATGAATCAGAGTATATTAAGCTGATATTCTAGAATAGATCATAACTTTGCTACACCTGGGTTCCCATTTCCAGCAGGTGGATGCTCAATCCGAAGGGAAGAGGAAGAATTCTATGATCTTGCTTTTTTCTTCCATACACGTCCACGCAGACGCTCAGCCTACGCTATCTCCCTTTTCACATTTACACACTTACACATCCAACATTCAGCACACACATTCTGTATTTTCCTTCCACCCTCTTCTCATACAACATTCACACCCCCATACACAACACACACGGTTCCCGAACCTACTAATCGGGTGGTGGCAGCGTGACGTAGGCCTGGAACCTTACATCTGTTCACTGCAGACGAATCTTTTCCTGAATAGTTTTATTCTTATTCTCGGTCGAGCCCGAACTCAACCAGATGCATAAAAATCTACTTGGTCTACGCCCCGCTACAACATATATATATATATTTTATTTATTTATATTATACATACATACATACATGTGTTTATATATATATTTATATATATATGTATACATATAAGTATATATATATAAATATATATGAATATATATATATATATGTGTGTGTGTGTGTATATATATATACACACATACTTACATCATATATATGTGTGTATATATATACACACATACTTACATCATATATATGTGTGTATAATTACATATACACACATGTATGCATATATATGTAATATTTTACAGAAATGACCTGAAAATAATACGGAAACAGGGAAAAAAAACATTAATATATGAGAAAATAGCCTGGAGATCCTCTTTGTTAGTTTTGCGTTCCAATGTCAAGAAAAATAATTGCATGAAATAATTACAACTTGTAAAGACTTTATGATATCAATAAAAAAATAAAAAAAGACTGCCTGCAATAAGAATTTCTCTGAGATTTTTTGACTTCCCGATACATCGCAGTGGTGAGGATGCATTTGCAAGAGGGAAAAGAAATAATGGAAATATCAAATACGATCATTAGGCTGTTTGTATGTATATATACATGTATACGTATGTAAATGTATATACACACAGATGTAAGTATATATATATATATATATATATTTATATATATATACATATATATACATATATATACATATATATACATATATATGTATATATATATGTATGTATATGTGTGTATGTTTGTATGTATGTATGTAAACATATATATATATATATATGAAAGGAAAACCG
>NC_061857.1:10580597-10585597 GCF_019202785.1 Penaeus chinensis
TCTCAGAGCGATACGAGGGTTTATTAAGGGAGACTAGCTCCAATAACACTCCTAATGTTGCACCTGTCACGCCAACAGCTATTGAGTATGTGATACATAGAGAAGATTCGGTGCCAAAGTTTAAAGCGGAAATATCAGCAGCCTATCCATTAAAAAGAAATCAGGAAGTAGAATCCTGGTGACGTGCCATCGAGAATCTTGTTAAGCCTGCAAATGATGAAGCATATATTCGTGCAGCGAGAGCTTCATGTAGAGAGACGGCAGACTTGATCGTAAATTCACCAGTGTTTGATGGTTTAAATAATTGGGAAGATTTTAAAGCTCTGGCAAGGTCAAAGTTCAGGGGGACTTGCTCTAGTACAGAATTTTGTTAAACACCTTCACGAGTCTAAATTATATCAAAATCAAGCACCATTAGATTTCTTCGTTTCTGTGGAGGGACTTGTGTATCAAGGGTACAGGGATTACCCAATAGCTGTGGGAGTGCCGGATGAACTAATTAGAAGGGTTTTCTTACAAGGTTTACCCCATTGGTTACGTGAAGCTTTAGTCTTAAAGGAGGACGAGAATTTACCATCACTTGTTGATGCAGCACAACGTGTGTGGAACCTGCGTATTAATGCTTCAGGAGAGGGACCTTCAGTCCTAGGTAATCAGAATTCATGGCCGATGCGCTTACGGCAGGTCGCTGCAGTAGAGAAATACTGCCAGTATCACCAGAGTAATGGGCACGACACGGTAGATTGCAGATTACGCTAAAGAACACTGCAGTGTTTTAATTGTCAGAGGGCTGGTCATTTTGCAAGGCAGTGTCCCTTTCAGCCGCCTCACGGCAGGGCGAGGTCTTCACCAGCACGTGAGGAACTGCAATCGGGAAGACCAAATGAGCAAAGATGGGGAGGGGAAAACCAAGGAACCTCGGGTTCCCAAGGTAACCATGATGGAGAGTCAAATTAAACGAGGTCGTCCTATGGTCAGGCTTAGTGTAAATGGAATGGTCTGTACTTGTTTTGTTGATACTGGGTCAGAAGTGACCATAATTAAGGAGAGTACATGTAGGAAACTCAATGTATTATCTGTCACTCCCGTTGAGCGAACTTTTAAGGGGGCTTCAGGTGCTATATTCAGTGGTCTAGGGGAGATTAATCTAAGTTTTTCTATAGAGGACACGGTAAAATGTAACCATCCGGTTGTGGTCTTTAAGGATATCTCGTTCCCTGGAGAGGTGTTGCTTGGTGTAGATTTTAATAGAAGTTTTAATTTCCAGTTTGTGGCTAATCTCACTCCTCCCAGGAATTACATGTCCTTTAATGACGTTAAGGTTCCTTTTTGGTTTTCAGACCAGTCTTCCCTAGGTGTAAGGGTTATGAACAACATTAATACATTTCCCAGTGTGTTGTGTGTGTCCCAGTCAGTGATTTGCCAGCCCAAATCAGGCTGCTTTGTAACTACCACAGTGAATAGAGGTTTTAATAACCCCATTGGGTTGGTGCAAGGTAGAACAGCAAGAGTTTTAGTGCCAAGAAGCATCATATCTGTTAATGAAAATAGTGCAAGTGTTTGGGTCATTAATGATAAACCCCACCCAGTGGCACTGACAAAGGGAATGAAATTGGCCAGTGTTAACATGGTGAACGATGTATATGTAAACTCTAACTCCGTGCATCTTCCAGAAGGGGTGGAACAAAGTGAACCAGTGGCTTTGGATAACTTTACAGAAGATTTCACAGACGACTTTGACAAGCGTTTTGGCATCGATGATTTTGGCTACTCTAATGATGACTTTGATGTGTTTCCCCCAGTAAGTATGGATGTGTGTGCATTGAAAACTTCTACTGGTGTGGAGGGGATCCTCCCAAAGGAGAACTTGGAACACTTAGGATCTGTGCGAAGGGAAAAATTGCTTACTATCCTAGAACAGTACAGTGACCTCTTTAATGAAGATGCCCCTCTTGGTTGTGTACCCGACATTAACCATAATATTATAACTTCAGGTGAAGGACCCACCCGTACACGACAATGGAGGCTACCTGAGAGTGCACGCAACACGATACGGCAAGAGTGTGAGGCAATGTTGCAGGATGGCATTATTGAGCCATCAACCTCACCATGGTTATCCCCTGTAGTCCTGGTGCGGAGGAAGGATGGGGGCATAAGGTTTTGCATCGACTTCCGCAATCTCAACAAGATCACCCGAGCCGACACTTACCCAATGCCAAGGCTTGATGAGACCATAGACAGGTTAGCAGGGACCCACTGGTTTACTGCCCTAGATGCCAAATCCGCCTACTGGACTGTAGAGGTAAACGAAAGTGACCGCCAAAAGACTGCTTTCTCGGATGGTTGTCGTCTCTACCAGTTCAAGAGGATGCCCTTTGGTCTAGCCACTGCCCCTTCCACTTTCCAGAGGGCCATCAGCGCCGTATTGCATCCTGTTTTAGGAAGACACACGCTTGCCTTTTTAGACGATGTCGTCGTGGCTTCCGGAAGCTTTGAAGAACACATGGACCACCTGGATGAAACAATGGGTCTGTTGGCCAAGGCAGGTTTCAGGTTGAACCTGAAGAAATGTAAGTTTGCTGTAAAATCTTTCAAATTCTTGGGTCATCTCATAACTCCCAATGGTATACTTCCAGATCCCGACAAGGTAAAGGCAATTACTCAAATGACCGCACCTCATAATGTGAAGCAAGTTCGACAGTTTCTGGGAGCCACTGGGTTCTTCCGGAAACATGTGAAAGATTACGCTTCTATAGCTGCTCCCTTAACTGCCTTGCTGAAGAAGCAAGCCAAATTTCATTGGGGTCTGGAACAGCAAACGGCATTTGAAGATTTGAAAGGCAAACTGGCTTCTGATCCCATCCTGAAACAGCCAGACTTCAACCGAACCTTTGAAGTACACTGTGATGCCTCTGGTGTAGCTATTGGCGCTTGTCTCATCCAGCGAGATGACGAAGGTAAACCCCATGCAGTCTCTTACTTTTCCAGAAAGTTGCGTGAGGGGGAGAACAAATTTCCTACCATCGATGTTGAAGCCTTGGCAGTGGTGGAAGCTGTGAGAACCTTTGATCCCTACTTGTATGGTAGACACTTTAAGATAATAACCGATCATCGTCCACTTGTTCACGTATTTGCCCAGAGGACCGAATCTCTGAGGATGACTCGCTGGAGCCATGAATTATCTTTCTACAATTACACCCTAACCTATAAACCTGGTGCTTCCCATTATGTGCCTGACCTCTTGAGCAGAAAGATTTCCTCCATTGATGAAATCCTGAACCCACAGACAGTTGCCGCCGCTCAGCAAGAAGACCCTCTTTGGAACGAAGTTCGCGACTATTTGGAAGAACGCCAGATGCCTAGGCAAAGGATCCCGCTGAACCTTGAGGAATTCGAGCTAAGAGGTGATCTTCTATACCATCTTAGGGTCCTCCCTGGGAGAGTAATTAGCCACCTAGTGATTCCCCGTACTCTGAGGACTAGAGCTCTGGATGCTGTTCATGCAGATGCAGCTGCTGCCCATCCAGGAATCTTCAGAACCTACTGTCGGCTCAGGGATCACTATTACTTTCCTCAGATGTTGGCAGAGACCAAGAGATATATCAACTCGTGTCTGACTTGTCAGCGACGGAAGGGCCGAGCAGGAAGAAGGGCTCCATTAGCTTCAATGCCAGAAGTTACACATCCCATGGAGAGAGTATCGGTGGATCTTATCGATTTGCTAGGGTCTACCCACGGCAACCGGTACGTTCTGGCAATTATAGACAATTTCACAAGATATTTACAGTTGATTCCTCTGCCTAATAAGGAAGCCCAGACAGTTGCTGATGCCTTTATTAAAGATTACATTACTCTCTTTGGTCCCCCTCGCCTATTGGTTGCAGACAATGGAAGGGAATTTCACAATAGATTATTTTCTCAGGTGTGTCAGACCATCCAGACTCAGACACACTACACGACTCGGTATCACCCAGAAGCTAATGGGATGATTGAGAGAAGCAATCGGGTGGTGAAAGATGCTTTGGCTACCTTGGTAGGAGAACATCCTAATGATTGGGACGAGATGCTACCGTTTGTTCGACTTGCCCTCAACAGTGCTGTACACAGGAGCGTGGGTCAACAACCACTTTATCTGATGACTGGCAGAGATGGATATTTGCCACAGGGGGTGACGAACGAGATCGACGGCGATGAGGACACCGCTCGGGTACTGAAGGAAAGTCTACGAGATGCGAGGATAGCCGCCAAGGAGGCTACAAGGAAGGCGCAACAGGGATGGGCCCGAGACTACAACCACAGACTGAGGCAGAGATTTGATCCAGCGGAAGGAGACCTCGTGCTGCTACGGATATTTCGTCATGGTGGTCCAGGAGGAGCACTAGGCCCGAGATGGAGTAAGCCTGCCAGGATTGTGAAGAAGATTGGGCCGGTGAATTTCCTGGTTCGAGAACCCGACCCTCCCCACAGTGAAGTGAACTATCATATCAACCAAATGCGTCCTTATGTGCCCAACCGAGAGATAGTATATCCTGAGTTGGACTCTGAATCTGAATCAGGGTTGGATGAAGACTTGCGAGTGTAAAGGTTACGCGAGAAATGGCCAGTAGCCCATTTTTATGGGGAGTCTGTCGCAGATTATCGGGGAGCCTGTCGCAGAATCTTCGAGTTATCGAATATTTCGGTCGTGCACTTTGTTTTATTATAAATTTTGAAAAGCCCCTTAATTATCCTGTCTGCATAAGACCTTTAGTAACCGGTCCTTTCTTTCCAGAAGCTTTGGCCTATTTCTCGCTCAACAGGTAGAGTTCGCCAACTGATGTTAACGAACTTTGGTGGGGAGGAGTTGTAGTGACCCATACCAAGCCAGCCGCGCCGGAGCGCGGAGAATATCCGAGTCTCCCCTGAATCGCGAGACGGAAAGACCGCGCACGCACGTGGATGATGATGCCGCCTATTATGTATTGGATGTATTTTTATGTATTTTTATTGTTTGTATTATT
>NC_061857.1:10593097-10615597 GCF_019202785.1 Penaeus chinensis
ATTAGGATTACTTTTTATTATCATTATTATTTATGATATACCATTATGATTAAAGCGGAAACAAGAGAACAAACGAGGAAAAAACAAGCAGAAACAAAAAAAGAAGGAAACTCATAAACGGACAAAAAAATCTAACAAGAATATAAGGCAAAAGACAAAACAAACAAACAAATACAGCACAGGCTAAGAACTGGACAAGAAAAAAAAGGTCAAGAATGAACTCACCAGAAATCAAGAACACAAAACGAAACAATAAGATTGCGAACGAAAAAAAAAGGAAAACGCTCGAAGGATATTCTCACCGTTACAGCTGTACTTCATGTAGACCCACAGAATCCTCCTCTGCGAGTTGCTGAGCGCCCCAAGCCGGCCGCCCTTGAGCCGGGAGTCGTAGATGTTGCCGGAGTCGCTTAAGAGCTTCCCGTTCTCGTACATGGTGAGCCGGAGGAGCCCTATTTTGGGCCGGTGGATCACCTTCCAGTGGTAGAACGTGTTGGGCCTCCAC
Organism: Penaeus chinensis; assembly: GCF_019202785.1. Classification (NCBI taxonomy): domain Eukaryota; kingdom Metazoa; phylum Arthropoda; class Malacostraca; order Decapoda; family Penaeidae; genus Penaeus; species Penaeus chinensis. The sequence continues at coordinate 10,593,603 of NC_061857.1, forward strand.
GTTACGCTTGCGTCTTGCCAAAGGAGAGTGACCTGAGGGGAGGGCAGAGGCGGGCGGGGAAAGTGGATAAGGATGAGGATTAAAAGAGGAAGGGGCAGAGGAGAGAGAGGGAGCGAGAGGGAGAGGGAGCGAGAGGGAGAGAGAGAGAGAGAGAGAGAGAGAGAGAGAGAGAGAGAGAGAGAGAGAGAGAGAGAGAGAGAGAGAGAGAGAGAGAGAGAGAGGGGGGGAGGGGAGGAGAGAGGGAGAGAGAGGAAAATGAGTCTGAGATGAAGAGAGAGAGAGAGAGAGAGAGAGAGAGAGAGAGAGAGAGAGAGAGAGAGAGAGAGAGAGAGAGAGAGAGAGAGAGAGAGGAAATACTGAGACTGAAAGAGACGTTGAGTGATATATAGCTCGAAAGTGGAAGAGAGTGAGGAGCGGAAATAGAAAAATCCATTATTTTTGTTTATAACCTATTTTTTCCCGTCATTCACAACGTAATTATTAAAAGTATAAGTAAAGGCTAAAGTGTTGAAAATATCGTTACAGTAAATAGTATTGCTGTTAATAAAGCAGTGAAAACAAGCCACCAAAAGGTCATGCGCCTCCTGGTGGCCGATCGCAGTAACACAAAACATCTCAACTGGAGATTCTTCTGACCAAATAAAGGCAGGAAAGCAAAGTTTTCCTGAAACTAATTTCCCTACAATGCAACATTCAAATATATAGCATCGAATTCATAAGGGAACATGTTAGAAACGAATTATACAGAATACCCTTGTATAATGGGAAGCAGTGCATGCTCTGCGAAGGCAACTGCGGTATATATACACAATACTCATATATATCTATAACTTCGCCATTCGCAAGCTATACTAATTTTTTTTTTTTTACCATTTCCCTGTGGAAGACATTCATATACAGGGATGTGGTACAGAAGACTAAGTGTCTTCTCTCAGTAAACTGCTTTAGTAAAGTCATAAAATCTGGTTCGGCTCTTTCTACTTTGCAGGAAGCGTATAAACATTTCAATCTGTAAACAAGGACAAGGTTTTAAAAGGTACACCCACTTGATTTGCGACACTCGCGGTGTTATAGATCGCATACTGAAGATCGTTGCCTCCTGGTCCTGTAGCAGAGTCGACGAGCTTCAGATGAAGACCCTGATCGCTGACCGCAGTCGAGGACAACTGCTGAGCGTCCTGTTTAAAATTCACCATGTAGAACTTGCGGTTGTCTTGAAAACTGTTGGGGAAGAGAGTCTTTAGCCTCTCCTTTTTTTTCAGCATTATAATTATATGCCTTTACTTCTGACAGAAAACTAGATACTGAAAATAGAAGGGAAAACTTCCTTACCAAGAAAGTATATCCTATAGACCAGTGGTTCTCAACCTGTATTGCCAATCCCCTCCAAGTGTGGGATGTAATATTTTTACAGGTGTGTACTTTTAAGTTACTGTCAAAAATAATCGGTGATGAGGAGGAAAAATATCGTCTCTCATTCGCCCGACGCAAAACAGAACCTAAATACAGAAGAGAAAATACCAAACAGAAAAAACTGAGCCTGGAAGCTGAAGATAAAAGTCATCGGATGATACAAGTGAAATACCTCGCAGAGACTAGGCTCTGAAGACAGATTTTGTTTTAAAAAGTAGACCTTTGAGATACAAAGAAAAAGTAAAATTGACAAGAAAAGCAGACACTGAAGAACAAAGGAGAAACTATCAAAAGAATTCTTCTCCTGGAAACGAAAGGGAAACAAAAGACACATTTCGTAGCAGGGGAAAAAATGGCTTTAGTGCCAGACATGAGAAAACCCACCAGACAGAAGACTAAGATTTTGAAAATGAATGAAGAGTAAATACCTGAAAGCAAATCCAACGAAGTCATCGTCAGTGCTCTCAATCGTAAAGGTTCCTTCGAAGTCAACGCTGCCAAGACTCACATCACCTGGCAATATTCGAGGACTAAATTGTAGCAGGAACATGACGTGTGGTGAATGGTCTGAATAAAAGTGGTGTAGGACCAAGGGGCTTCAGCAACGCCTGGCACAGTGGCGGTAACTACTGCATAATACTCAGCAGTATCTTGGGAAACATGTATAATACAACAAAATAGAATACAAAGGTCTAAAATCATGAGTCCAATTCTTTACTCATTAGATAATAGAGAATGTAAAAAACATCCTCAATAAAAGGAACCGATAATATCAAAATAGTCTAGTAGTCTAATCTCCATAGAATTTTAGCCTTCCACCGAGGGCGAATGCCCCATTGAACCTCTAAACTGCCCCATTTCTTCAGGCAGGGCAGCCATTACTGTACATAATAGGTGGTAACAGCAAAGGCAAATCTTTAAAGATGGGCAGTCCCTAAAACGCCAAACTAGTTAACAACCTCCACCCACCCTTTTATGTCATAAACCCTCGTCCCCCAGTTTCAGTAGATTGGGAGTATCGGATAGTTAGGTATTTTCCTGGTCACTGCAAACGAGGTAAAAGTAAAACAGAGTGCAGATCCAAGACAGAATTAAAGCTCACTTGTTCGTCAGCTCCAGTGACAAATCCAGGGGCTGAATATTCAAGCCACCGACTCAAGCCACCGGCCGTCTAAGGCGCTGTGACTTAGCTTCATATGCGCCAACGTTTATTCCAGCGCCATATGCCGGCCTTATAACTCCGCACCGGCGTAAATTACTTACGGAATCAAAGTTTGCAAACACAACGCTGTGTCCAGCCCATGGCATAATAAAACCTTAACTAATATCTTTTTCAAATTAGTACAAGAGTTAACATATGCAATAAACAGGTCCTTTGCCCTGAATATTGACTGTAGGCTCACTCGCTGTAAACTAAGGCGCCTTAAGATGCGACGCCGTAACGCGTTTAGGTATCCGGCCCCAGGATGTTTCAAGGAGAGGCTGCATGTAAAATTAGAAGGTGCCAGGCAGTGGCAGCATCAAGCCGTAAGCTAGAGGGTCTCAAGAGAGCAGTAAACCATATTCACGTCGTTGCCTAAATTATTCTTACATTTCTGAATGTAGTGTCCTACTCCCGATAAGAATTTATCTCACTAAGGGCCCAGCCCTTAACTGTATAGAATACACGGCTTCACCTGTTTGTTACCAAGCACTGCAACAACCCTCTAATGTTTACTTTTCTATCATTGGTATTACTCTTAGAATTTATTGTGCGATTCATTATACTGGTTAGTTTTCTGCAGTTTGCAATTTCGGTTCTAAAAGCAGTTCCTATAGTCCAGATTTCATTGGAGTTTTCCCTCTTCCTTTTTATAGGCTGACCAATGCTGGCCATACATACCGATGGCTGCAGAGGTCTCTGCCTCTTCTCTTTGGTAGAACCCTGTCCTTCCAGGTAAAAAATACCAATTGGGTGTGTGATAAGGTTCTTCCAAGGGAACCACCATCACTCTTCTGAAATGGAAAAGGTCATGAGCCTAAAGGATACCATAGGCATAAAAAACGTTAGGATTAAAACAACTGTTCCCCCTCAGCAAACCGAACAAAAGTGTTAGAAAGATTTACTTGAATTCTGTAGTGAAGACCTGGGCGTTCTTTGGGCAGTTGTCGCCGCCATCAGGAACGCCATCTTTATCATAGTCACCTTCACAGTCATCACCAATCCCATCCGCATTAGAATCGGTCTGACTGCCGTTGGGGACAAGAGGACAGTTGTCACTGGTGTTGAGAATGCCATCGCCATCGGCATCAGTGTCGCACGCATCGCCACTACCATCAGTGTCACTGTCATTTTGGTCACTGTTGGCTGTGCTTGGGCAGTTGTCCAAGTCATCTTGGATGCCATCACTGTCAAATGTAATTCTATGAAGAGCAGCATGAGTCATGTATTCTACGTGTAATAGCACCAAGAATTAGCTATGTACACCACTCACCTCCCTTTTGCATCAAAATTACAATAGTAGTATTGCACAAATACACCATGTATACACCTAACACAACAGGACACTATGCATGGACACAGCTATGTCCTGCTTAGTTTCGGGTCTATGGTATACAATTGCAACAACTGACCTGTCTGTGTCTGTGTCAGTGTCACAGACATTACCAACAAAGTCCTGGTCTGTATCAGCCTGGTCGGCGTTGCTACTTGAAGGGCAGTTGTCACATGCGTCGCCCACTCCATCACCATCAGTGTCCAGTTGGTCAATGTTGACAACATCTGGGCAATTGTCACCTCCATTGGCAATACCTGATGGTAGGCAAAGGGATTCGCTTTATTTTTCCTATTATGATCATTATTTATATGACTAGTTCTGTTAGTTTTTTTTTTTTTTAATTTTATTAAAAGGATTATTTACTTCTGTGAGAAAAAGGGTTTTGAGCTCTGGGAGAGATTTGACCACTCTAAGAGCTGTCTAGTTATTATGCTATTATTTATTATCATTTATAATGCTACAGCCAGTGCCACATTGTCACAGTTATGGTTATTATCATTTCTGTTGTCATTAGGACTATTCCCATAATCACTCCTACTACTAAAACAACTTCTATAACGGTCCCTCTTATTCTCTTTATTTTCATACATATGGTAACTGTTACCATCTTCATCTACATCCGTGTCACATTCGTCGCCCAAACCGTCACCATCGGTGTCACGCTGCGTCAGATTGGGCGTTGAGGGACAGTTGTCACAGGCATCACCGTGTTGGTCTAAATCACTGTCTGCTTGGTCAATGTTCATCACCGTCGGACAGTTATCCTACAGGTGATTGATGGGAACAGTGATTATCTTGAATCAATATAAATTTACCAGTTTTCAAATGCATAACCATGCCTCACTATTCTACAAGTATTCTGCTGCAATCGACAAAAGACAAGAATGTGGAAAGGTGGATGTTTAAGGAAATTTAAACAAATTTATATGCAAGTTTGAAATCCCAAATCAGATGTTCCTTACAAATTCTATGCTCCTCCCATCGCCATCGATATCGAAATCGCAGGCATCACCAACATCATCCCCATCGGCGTCGAGTTGTTCTGGATTGTAGATGTCGATGCAATTGTCTGGACGGCAGCGCACGTCGACGCACCCCAGGTCCGCGTCGGGCCTTCCATCCATATCCCTGTCGGGGCCGCACGTGATGCCGTCACCTGCCTTTCCTTTTGGGCACTGTCAAAAGCATGGATAAGTGTACACATCTAACACAGGCACATCATCGGGGTTATGGTTTGCATACCACAAAACCTATAATGAAAACATTATATGTTATACACTTTGCCATTTTTCCTGCTCATTGAGGCATCCTGGGAAACCATACCATAGGCTGTAGCAGCGACCAAGCCGGGTGTGCTTCGCAGGTGTAGAAAGGCGCCGTGAGCATGTGGTTACAGAACTTTCCCTCAGGACATGCTGTGCCTTGACATGGGTCTGTAAATGCGATTGATTTAGAGGAAACTTTCTTCCCTCTCCTTGATCAGAATCACACATTGATTACTACCTAAAATATCAACTGCAAGTCTAATTGCATCTGCGTTTCTTAAAAGCAATGTCCAGACTCAACAAGGGAATTTTTTTTTAGAGTAGAACGACATAATCTTTGTTAAAAAAGATTCACATCCAAAATGCTTACTAATACAATTGGTGCCATCCCCATCATAGCCTGGTTGACACGTGCATGTATGGCTTGTGTCAGTGATTGTACAATCTGCGTGGCTGTGGCAATCCCAGCACGGCGGATACATAGTCCACTGTTCAATTTCCACCAGAGCTTGTTGTGATCCCGACAACCCATCGTACAGCTCCTGAGGAACCTTGTCTGTCATGATAAGATATTAAAAAAAAAAAGTCTATTATAAGTTATTATAATTTTCAGGATAAATGGGAACCTATTAAAAATATGTATAAAAAAATATAATGACGGAGAGAGAGGAATAAGAAAGGAGAAAGGGCTGAGTGGGTAAGGTGAGAGAAACATAGATAGTACAGAACAGAGAGACAAATAGAAAGAAACCATAAGGGCATAACGTAAAGTTTCTGGCTGTATATCTTCCAAGCAATACCCCTTGAGCATCCTAACGAGGGCCTAGCTGAAGGACTCGCTGGCTCCCTGTTAGTTGGAGCCCAGTACACAGCTCAGAAGACTTCATCCTGCTATAGCTTGATTTACTGATGTATAGTATCTAAACTGTCATATATGATCGTTTGTCCGGTAAAAGGGTTAAAACAAAAAAACTACTTTAATGGAAGGAATATTCTTAGACATGGTATGAAAATGGAATGATTCGCCTAGACATGCACTGTGTTTAAACCTTTATTTAATGAAAGTTAGCAAGCAAAGTTTAGATAAAGGAGCAACATCTGAATCGAAAATAAAAGGTAACTTCCGCATCCTAAATTCCAAAAAATCACAATAAAACCGCAAACACCACCAACCGTTGCATCTGTACTTAATGTTTGCCCAGGTGATTGCCGGCATCGCCTGGCAGAACGGACCAAACCGTCCCCCTCGCAGCACGTCGTTGTAGATGTTGCCAGAATCCGCGAGCAAAGTAGGGCCTATGCTGAGGTAGATGCGGATGGTACCAATCAGAGGACGATGGAGGACCTTTAAGCGGTAAAGGAGCTTTGTCGACCAAGGAAAGGTATTGTGCCAAAGGAGTTCCGTCTGGAAAAAAAGTTTAGCGTTACATGGACACAGAGGGGAGGAGGCAGGCAGAGAAAGAGAAGAGAGGAGGGTAAGAAGAAAGACAAGGGAAGAGAGGAGGACAAGAAGAAATAGAAGGGAAGGGAGGAGGACAAGATGAAAGAGAAGGGAAGTAAGGAGGACAAGAAGAAACAGAGAGAAGAGAGTTAATTATTTACATGTTTTGTGTCAGGATGTAAACTTTATGTGAGTTTCTTAGTTGCATTGCTGCGATCAGTTTTTGACACGATTTTGTTCCCTTGGGATTACAACAGACAAACAAATTTGATGCAGGCTTCAAGGATCAAGCTCAAAATATTCCATGAAATCATTGAAATCCTATAATGGGAGCATCTAATTCCCCTGGAATTTCAGTTTCTGGTAACGACTTCTTTTCCTTTTCATTATTGCCGGACAGACCTTTTGTAAATTCTAAAACAAAGACATATAAGTGCCAAGATAAAAACAAAACAATAATATTGATGATAACAATGAATATAATAATAATAATAATAGTTTACTAAATTATAGCCCTGAGTTCAACTGACAGTTGGTAAAAATTGATATAAAAGAGTAAACTAGCCTAGCCTTGCAAATACTGCCCAGTCAGGGGGCCTGCGCTCGCCTGGACCTCCCCAGGGGAACACAGCACATCTCTTAAACATTGAAGTGTGTAAGAGATTATTAAGTAATCATTTGCGAGGCATTCTTTTTTTTTATGGAGAGATGGGAATTTAGTTATTAATATGAGAAAAAATACCTGCATTGCTAATCTACCCCCACCCCCCACACACCCCCATGACCTTTTCAGGTGACCCACCAGTTGATTACTCCCTCCCACCCCCCACCCCCATGACCTTTTTTAAGTGACCTACCAGTTCTGATTTTTCGAGCAGATACAAACAACTAGGTATGGGCCTAAAGAATCCTTCGTAAATGATACAAACCCTTTACTAAACAGCATTTTAGCCAATGCTAGCATATCCATTAATAGCAATAGATTTGGGGCTTTGTAGACCAACATTTGGATATATCATTTACGGACTTGATTGGATGCACGTCAAGTGGGCTTGGGCTTGCCTGGGCGGTGGTATTCTAGAAGGTTTGTTTGACTGCATGCATTGTTAAGTTACATGACTTTTTTCTGGGCTGGCAACATTTCACAAAAAACAATGGTAATGGTTCGTATTTGAACATGAACAGATAAGTAAGGAAGGTACTCATCCTGAGTTTTGCACCATGATTGCATGCAAATAACTAAGTATAAACAAAATCAAACAATTTGAAAAGTTGGCAGGCCTGGTCGTCTGGTGTTGGTTAGCCTGGATGCTAACCAACACCACTTAGCTTGTATCATAGGCTTAGTTTGGGCTCGACATGTAAGTATACTCATATGGATTATGATGCAATGATCTGCCATGCGCAGTAATAGATTGATCTTCTCCTGTGAAGCATGAAGTTACCACCTATCACCTTCATTCCAGAAAAAGACACAGATACATTTTTTTCTCATATACCAGTTGGTTGATGAGGACATTTTTGCTGGGTCTCTGTGAAGCTAAGGACACTTCATGGCAAGTTCTGCAGCATTTCGCCTATTTTTTTATGGTTAATTAACTTGGGCGATTAGTTGTCAGAGGAAGATGTGTGGGATTTTGCAAGGATGTCCGTGGGGTAAGGCAGCGATTAGCAAAGGAGAGAGGGGTTTAAGGGCATTAGATCACAGTTTCTGGGAAAAGGGTTCTCCCAGGCCGTTCATGACTGGCACAAAGTCAGCCTTTCATCCTGTCAACACAGCTCTCACACCTTAGGAGGTGGATAGCTGAAGGGGTTAGAGAAGAGAAAGAAACGGAAAGGGGAAGGGAAAAGACAAAACTAGTGCACAATTAGTTGAGTCGAGGGCTGAGGCCCAAGGCAGGGGTGATCCCCTGCCTTGGGTCCCAGTCTCCATCTTCTAAGTCTTCTACGGCATCAACGAGCATGGGGTTGGAGGGACTTGATTTGATCTTACAGGCTCAGTTAGCCTTTACCTGCAGCATGGAAGCCACTGTTCCAATGAACTTTCAATGGTCACAATAAAGGTTTACTAAGAGTATCACTGCAAGGCGGGAAAGAGGACGAAGGAAGTATCAGAAATGATTGGCAAATGAAGCTCACTGGGAAGGTTACGGCTATAGTTTACGGATGAGCTGCTCACCCTCGGCAAACGACTAAATACGACGATCGCATTTTCGGATAAAATAAGAAGAGATTGCTGCCCCCAAATGGTCCATCATCGAGAGAGGCAAAAGAAACCACGCCAAAGCGGTTTCCATTATGGGGGCGTTTGTAAAAGTGTCGAGGTCGTGTTTATATGTGTGTGTATACGTGCGTGCGCGTGTGTAAAATGTATATATATATATATATATATATATATATATATATATAGTTTGTATATGTGTATATCAATATTTATGTATGTATATATTGTATTTATATGTATATATATATATGTATTGTATGTATGTATTTATGTATGTATATATATATGCATATATATGTGTACATATATATATTTCCCATATATATATATATATATGTGTGTATATAATTATATGTATATGTGTATGTGGGTGTATATATATATGTATTTATATATATGTATATATAAATATATGTGTATATGTATATATAAATATATGTCTGTAGTTATGAATACATATACACAGACAAATTGATAAATGAGCACATATACACACAAAGCAATACAGTCTTTACTGTCACATCCTCGTACATGGCCAGCCACAGAAGGGGTGTCAAAGAGAGCGACCTTGACACGTTTGCTGGGGCCATCTGGACTCGTGACCAGCTTTAGGTGGATTCCCGATTCGCCGTAAGAACTGTAGCCGCCTGAACTGTAGGATTCACCCTGCTGCTTCCACGTCACCACATAGAACCCGGAGTAACTCTGAAAACTGAATGGAGAAATGATGGGTTATAACGAGGAGTAATGTCGGTGCCGTGATCATCATGAAACTAATATAACAAAGGTAACGATAAAAAGCTCACATAATGAAAACCTCACCTGAAAACAACTCCCATAAAGTCGTTATCACCATCGTCCGTTGTGCCAATGGTCGCCTCGAGATCCAGGCCGCTGATCCTGACATTTCCTAAAACAAAAGAAGAAAACGATAGAAGTCGCTTATACCACTACTATGTAAACAACCAAAGCTCAGCAACTTTGACTAACTGTAATTAAATGTCTCGGCAGCAGATTTTTTTTTTAATATTCGAAATTAATAAATTAAGAAGATACTGAAAAGTAAAGCATTAGTATTGACGAAAATTACCATTATTATTGCTATCTTTTATCATTTCATTATTACTCCTACGAGTATTGTCCCTATCATTTTTGACTAGGCAATGCCATTGATATTAGATACTAAATTATTGGCATCACTTCTTGCTATCACCATCACCATCATCACTGGGTTACAATTCCATTTTCTCTTGACACTACATACCATTCACCACACATGAAGCACTAAACATCATATGCCATACATGTTCACCATACACCAACCACCGCACACCATACACTACAAACCATACTCAAACATACTGCATACATACCATGCAACAGACATCATACGCATCACACCATCTGCCAAACACCATACATCAACATCACCCACGATATGCCAAAACCCAGGAAACTTATAGGAAACACCATACACTGCCCGTGCTATACTAAAATATAGACACCATAAAGCAAAATAACACAGCTACCACATGCCAAAGTCACCATATAGCAAGCACCATACAATACCCGCGGTATACCTAAAGCCAGGCACCTTATAGCAAACACCATACACCACACACGATGCGCCAAACACCATATAGCATACACCATAGAGCAAACACCACACACGATACACCATGCACCATACACCAGCCACCATAGAGCAAACACCACACACGATACACCATGCACCATACACCAGCCACCATAGAGCAAACACCACACACGATACACCCTGCACCATACACCAGCCACCATAGAGCAAACACCACACACGATACACCATGCACCATACACCAGCCACCATAGAGCAAACACCACACACGATACACCCTGCACCATACACCAGCCACCATAGAGCAGACACCACACACGATACCCCATGCACCAGCCACCATAGAGCAGACACCACACACGATACCCCATGCACCATACGCCATGCCCTATACCCTCACCTACAGCCATCGCTGGGTCAGAATCCAACGTCTCCTCGATCTGCGATCCTTTTGCCCAAATGACCCAGTTGGCCGGGTCATAGGACGCAGGGTCGTCCAACAACAGCTCCTGCAGGTCTCTGGAGGTGGGGGTGATGGTGGGGGTTAATTGGTGGGGTTTCTGGGGGTTCGCTGGTGTGGTTTGTCGGTGGGGGTGGGGGGATTTGTTCATTCATACACGAAACGGAATGATCCTTGGGCGGATCAGCCGTGGCATCCCAGTCGTATTTGGGATGTGGTCAGGAGCCATAAAGTAGCAGAGGAATAGTGGTGGGGATAGCGGGGGTTAATTAGTGGAGTGGTGGGGTCTATGGGGGCGGGTGCAAGCACGCACACACAAGTGTAACTATGTGGGTAAGTACGTATATACCAACAAATCAAAAACACACACTTCTACCAATTTCGTCGTATCTGGCCACTAGAGCCCTCTTGTGGTTGAAATTTGCAATTGTTAGAGCAGCAACCAGTCATGGCACAGTTTAACAAACCCTTTGCCATTGTTCCATACTCCTTATTAAAGCAGTTAGATACTGAATTAGATAGTTAGATAGTGAATTATAAGATTGTGCTTGTCTTCCTGAACCTTGGCAGGATGTTCAAAATGCCCTTGGTTTGTCATTCGCCGCTTCTACTTAAATTGATATTCACCGAACCGCCAAATTAACGAAGGAAGGGAATGAAAATGAATAACAAATCACTACTGAAAGCAAATCTAGATACGTATATGTTATGACTGTGACGACGTCGATGACATAACGAAACGTTAAGCGCCACGAGAGTTCTCAGACAGTTTCGAGACGATTCTGAGACTAAATTTTGAAACTGTCTCAAAAGTGTCTCAGGCCGTCGCTCTGCCACTTATAAAAATATCAACAAATATATAGATTGAATTACTATAGTACTACTCAAAATAACGTATATATAGTTTAATTAGTTATTATACTACTGCAGTCATGGACACGTTCATTTTGATTAAAACCTGACATACATCAAATAATATAAGTGACCACGTGGCAACAATGCAATGCCAACATCGTCCATTTGCGCTCATCAATTTATTTGTGCTCAGCAATTTATTTGTGCTCAGCAATTTATTTGTGCTCAGCAATTTATTTGCGCTCATCAATTGATTTTTGTGCTCAGCAATTTATTTGCGCTCATCAATCTATTTCAGGTTCAAAAATACCTTCAAATGTATGTTAATGTGTTTTTTTTTTTCTAATCTAATATGCTAGCGTTACACATATAAATATATTTTTACAGGTAACGAACATGATTAATAAAGTGATATGACCTTTGCTGAAGCACCTTCTGTTACCTATTGTGATTAAGAAATACCTTCAAATTCAAGATATATTTTTGCTAAGAGTAGAACATATATTGTGCATCAGTAACACGTATAAAAGGCCTAGAAATAAATATGAAAATTAATGGGAAAGCCCTCTGCCAAAGCGTGAGGCCCTCGCTTGTTGCGGACCTATTCTTAAGTCTCACTTTCTTCTCTCTCTCTCTCTCTCTCTCTCTCTCTCTCTCTCTCTCTATATATATATATATATATATATATATATATATATATATATATGAATTAACATTGTCTCAAAAGAGATTTGTCTCAACTCTATCTCAAAAAATTTCTTTATTTAAAAGATTTGTCTCAATTCTGTCTCAAAGTGTAAGACAGGTCGAAGATTGTCTCAAAATTTAGTCTCAGAATCGTCTCAAAACTGTCTGAGAACTTTCGTGGATACCGCTCCAGCGAAGATTGTCTCAAAATTTAGTCTCAGAATCGTCTCAAAACTGTCTGAGAACTTTCGTGGATACCGCTCCAGATGGCTGTGAAGTTGTACAGTATTCTTTAACCCATTCGCCCCGGATTTATGTTCCGTCCCTTGTAGTTTCTATGAATGTTGTTACATACAGATGGCTCCACGTGCTCAGCCAGCAAGGAGTATATCAGTAGGCCCTAGTGACTGACCTGATTTCCCCCGTTCCTTGAATGAGCGGGAAAATGTGTTTTTCTTTTTAATACAGTTGATATCGATACTGATATTATTGTTATTGATGTCATGATTATTAAATTGTTATCAAAATCTCGATAACATTTAAGACAAAAGTCGAGGAAAAGGGTACACAGTTGAGATACGTAGAACTAATAACGGACTCCTTGGTGGCTAAGCACTGGTAGAACCATCTATGTATAATTACAATAAACTTGTATTATATTAGACATGGCATGTATTCTTACCATACGGGGCGATTGGGTTAAGGTCAAAAGTTCATGTTGTGCCTTTCTGTATTGAAGGATCTTTGTTACACATACACTGCATGTGCAAGCAACAAGTAAAACCAGCCTCGGCTTCTTTCGTGGTATCGATGCCAAAATCGAAGTACGTATTTCGACTCTAACCGACACCACTCCATGCTGAGCCGGAGGCGGAACTGACCCCAGGTCCTGCTCGAAAATGGCGCCGTTCTTGGGGCAGATGTCGTTGGCGTCGAGGTGACCGTCGCCATCGAAGTCGAGTGCGCATGCGTCGCCCACGCCGTCGCCCTCCATGTCGTGCTGGTCGACGTTGGGCACGAGCGGGCAGTTATCGAGCGCACTGGGGATACCGTCAGAATCGGCGTCTAAGTCGCACACATCGCCCACGCCGTCTGCGTTTGCGTCGCCCTGGTCGCTGTTGACGTCGTTGGGGCAGTTGTCGAGGCTGTCCTGGACGGAGTCCCTGCGGGAGGAGGCGCAGGGATATGTGGGCAGACTTCTGCTTTGTGTAGATCTTTTTAGCTATTCCCCTTTCATCCTTTGACGTCTTTCACACACCATATTACTGCTTCTAATTATACAGACGAATACACACATACAAAATCATACATATACATAAATGCTATGTTATTTGCCAAATGACATTATTGTACATAATGCCTCTGACACATATATAACAAGGAGACTACACTAACATGTCCTGTGTCTATGCCAGTGTCGCAGGCGTCGCCGACGAGGTCCTGGTCCGCATCGGCCTGGTCCGCGTTGGCAGCCGACGGGCAGTTGTCACACGCGTCGCCCAGTCCGTCGCCGTCGGTGTCAAGCTGGTCGGTGTTGGAAACTAGCGGGCAGTTGTCAGCGCCGTCGAGCACGCCTGGATCATGGTTTGTGGATAAATAGGAAAGCTTTTTAATCCCACTCCCGCGCCATTACAAGAAGGGGAAAAAAAAAAATGAAATACAAATTTATATATTGTTTCCATTTGCTATAGTGACTATTCTTACAGTGACTAGACAATCGGACAGTGGTGTCATTTCAAATCATTTCAACTGTTCAGCGCGAAAGGTAGCGAGGTTTTAGGCACACCCCGTTGGGTATTCAGTGGAAACTGATTTAGACATTCAAAACCAAAGTCAGATGTATTGAGGTGTATATATATGAAAGATGGAATAATGCAATACCGCATTGATATAGATATATAACAACCCTTCTTGATAAGGACTCAAACCTAGGTCATTCTGGGTATGAAATGGAAGATCAGTACTAAACCAACCATACCACACGACCCACTGCAAGAGGTGTGCAGCTAGAATCTAATTAGCTCCATAATCATAACCTATCAACTCATACATGAATAATGATAGCGAGATTTCACACAAACTCCCCGTGGGCACTCGGTGGAAACTGATTTAGACATAGGTGTGTGTATAAATATATGAAAGATGGAATAATGCAATACATCGTAATGGATATATAACAACTTTCCCTGACCAGGACTCGAACCTAGGTCACTCCGGATATGAACCTAGGTCACTCTGGATATGAACCAGAGGACCAGTACTAAACCAACCATACCATGCGACCCACTAAATGTAGTTTGCAACAAGGATTTAACTAGCTCTATAAACATTACCTGTCTATTCATACATGAGTAATGATAGCGAGGTTTTACACACTCCCGGGGGCACCAGTATGGCTGGTTTAGTACTGGTCCTCCGGTTCATACACGGAGTGATTTAGGTTCGAGTCCTGAGGGTTGTTATATATGCACATACATATATACATATATGAATATACACATATATAAACATGTACGCATGCATGACACACACACACACACACACACACACACACACACACACACACACACACACACACACACACACACACACACACACACGCACACACACACAAGCACAAAAACGCACAGACACACACACACATATATATGTACATGTTATATATATTTATTATACATGTTTAAATAATATATATATATATGTATAAAATATATATACATATATATACTCAATGTATGTATATATATGTGTGTGTATGTGTATATGTGCTATATATATATAATATATATAGGTATATCATCATCATCAAGGGACAAACGCCGACAGGGGCGCATGGCCGCATCCACCCTCTGCTTCCAGCCACGAGGGTCCTCGGCCCTCGGGCCATCTCTAACTTTTCGCGGCAGGTCTTGTCAAGCTGCCAAAGCCATGACCTCCTAGGTCGCCTCATTGGCCTCCTCTACCCAGGATTGTCTCGCAGAGAGACAACCTGAAGGTCAGGGAAATGAGCTAGGTGCCCATACAGCTTGAGTTGGCGATCGCGGATTATGCAAGTAACAGGTCCTATGCCAGTGTCACGGTGTAGCCGTCGGTTGGACATATGGTTCTGCCAACTGTACCCCATGATCCAGTGAAGAGACTTGTTACAAAATACATCAAGACGAGATTCTTAGGCGCTAGGTTTCCAGGTTTCACTTTCATAGAGCAAAACTGGCAGTATCAAGGCCTTGAAAACACATAGATTGGTCCTTCTACATAGGTATCAACATCTCCAGATGCTCTTGCTGATCAAGTTCATGGATCATGCTGCCAGCTCTCTGTGACTCTGTGTCCTCACCGCCAGCATGGATCGACTGAACGTGTTCTCTTAATAGGTCCCCAAAGTCCTGAATCTTGGTCTTGGGGTCCAGGAGACCTCTAGGCCCAAGGGCTTCGCCTCATTGCTAAATGCATCAAGAGCTGCCACCACTGACTCCAGGGAATCAGATAGGTCTGAGACATTAATATTGTCCAGTGTTGTTCCACACTGACTTTGGTTAGTAGCTCTGCCCATTATGCAGGTGTTGAAAAGTATTAGTGCAAGGACACAACCTTGCCTCACCCCTGAATTAACAGGGAAGAAGTTCAACAGGCCCCTACCACACTTGACAGCACTTTCAGTACCGGTATACAGGCATGCTATGAGGCCAATTATCCGTGTTGGAATTCTCCTAAATCTCAGAATCTCCCATAACGATTGTCGATGCACCGAGTCAAACGCCTCCTTGAGGTCGATGTAGGCTGTAAGCAACCCATGACCGAACACACGGCGGCATTCCACAATTACTCGAAGTGTTAGGATACAGCCTATTGTGGACTTGCCAGGAGTGAATCCAGACTGCTCCGGTCTCTGGTGTCTTAGTAGGTGGTCGTGGATCCGGTTTAGAAGAATGTGGGCGAAAACCTTGCCTGGTATGCTGAACAGTGTAATGCCACAGTAGTTGCTACAGTCCCAACGATCCACTTTCCCCTTCCAGAGAGGGATGACCACGCCCCTCAACAGGTCAGGGGGAATGGTACCAGACTGCCAGAAGGCAGTCAAGACTGCATGCAAGCCGAGTGCCATAGGTTCACCCTAATAGGGATATCACATATGCCTGCAGCTTTCCCACACTTCAGCTTGGAAATCGCCATCTTAACCTCAGGGTAGGAGGTTCCTCACTGATGAGTGGGTCTGGCACATGTATTGTGATAACACTTGCATCCTAACTGACTGTTGGAGGGTCTACTTGGTACATCTGCTTAATATACTCAGCCCAACATTCACGAACCCCAACATGATCCAAGATGATCTGTCCATCCATTGAGCTGACTGCAGTCATCTGCAAGGAGGGCTTAGAGCTCAGATTTCTCAGGGCTTGGCAGTCTGGGGGTGTGTATGCGCGTGTGTGTATGTATGCATGCGCGTGTGTGTATGTGTGCATATGTCTGTATATTCATATGTACATACATATGCATATGATATACATATAATATATAAATATATGTATATGTACATATACTTACATATTTATACATGTATATATACATATATATATGATTTATACATATGCATATAGTATATATATATATATATATATATATATATATATACATGAATACATACATATACATATATATGAATATACATATATGCATATATATACATATATATGTACACTTACACATATAGATGTACATATATATACACATACAGATGTACATATATATATACATATACATGTACATATATATACATATATATATGTGTGTATGTAGAAAAGGTATGAATGAGAACGAATATCTTCAGAATACAAGAGATGTATTTGACCGGTTTCGATTATATCTTCGTAAAAAATGCATATAATATGTGTTTCTGACGAAGGTATAATCGAAACATCTCTTGTATTGTGAAGATATTCATTCTCATTAATACCTTTTCTACATTTGTTAACATTAATACGGTTCATACATATATGTGTACATATATATTTGTATATGTATGTATATATATATATTTGCATATATGTATATATATATGTATGTATATATATGCATATGTATAGGTATATATGTATGTAATATATATGTAAATACATATATATAATATATATTAGATATGTATATACTAAGCCTCAGACTCGTTAGATAAAATGAAAGTCGATAACCAGATAATTTGACGACCGATCATTGATTAATAATTGGTTATTGATGCTCAAACTCCTTGTTGGAATTGAAGCGGCATAGCTTTTCCCTCAGATCTTACAGATCGCTTTTGACTAATCCAGAGTAATACCGCCTTCATTCTTATAAAAGCAAAAGAATTGCCATACAATACTTTTTTATTTTGATTTTCTTGTTCTCCGTTGTTCTTTTTCACACTCTGGATTACACCCGCGTGACCCCCACAACGGCTTGCCTCTGAATGAATGACCAGGTAGAAACAGGTCAGTCCCTGGAAATGCATGGCAAGGACACTGGATGTTCACAGCGGAAAACAAGTAAACAATGGCGGCTGACTCAAAGCTGTGGATTGACGAAGAAAACGACAAAATCATGATTGTTCAATAAGTTTGGTAAGGAATACTCGATTCGATGATTTAGATAACTGATAACCGTCTTTTAAGCTATTGACGCCCAATTAACTGATCATTTCGTCTAATCGCCCCTCCACTAGTAAATACATACATATGTTTATCTATGTACATTTATATACATACAGATATATTCATATATGTGTGCATATACATATATAAATGTATATATATATATATATATATATATATATATGCATATATGTATATATATGTGCATATACATTTTTATATATGCATATATATATATATGTATAATTACATATAAGTATATATACTTGTGGATATTTATACATATGTGTATGTGTATATGTGTCTCTGTACATATATATACATATAAAGATACATACACACACACACACACACACACACACACACACACACACACACACACACACACATATATATATATATATATATATATATATATGTATATATATACATATATATAAGTATGTATGCATCTATATGTATATACACTTATATGTGCATATATATGATTGTATATATGTATATATGTGAATATATTTACATATATAGATAAACATATGTACGTATGTTTTGTGTGTGTGTGTGTGCGCACATGTGTGCGTGTACTTACCGTCATTGTCCTTGTCAGGATCGCACGCGTCGCCGACACTGTCGCCGTCAGTATCCCCCTGATCCGAGTTGGCGAGAGCAGGGCAGTTGTCACAGGCATCGCCCACGCTGTCACCGTCGCTGTCAGCTTGGTCGAGGTTGGCCACGAGGGGGCAGTTGTCCTGGGCGATGGCAAGGGAGAGGAACATAGAGGAGGGAAGGGAAGTGTTGGGGAGAATGTGAGGGAGGGAGGGAGAGAGTAAAGGAACAAGGGAGGGAAGGAGGGAGAGAGGTAAGGAATAAGGGAGAGAGGGAGGGAAGGAGGGTGAAAAGGAGGGAAGGAGGGGGGGAGGGAGGAAGAGGAAGAGAGGGAAAGGAACAAGGAAGGGAAGGAGGGAGAGAATAAAGGAACAAGGGAGGGAAGGAGGGAGAGAGGTAAGGAATAAGGGAAAGAGGGATGGAAGGAGGGAGAGAAGGAAAGAAGGAGGGGGACAGGGAGAGGAGGGAAGGAGAGAAAGAGGGAGAGAAGGAGAGAGGGAGGGAGAGAGAGACAAAGAGAAAAAGAGAGAGAGAAAAAAAGAGATAGAAAGAGAAAGAGGGATGGGGATACAGGATAAGATACATCCAAAAACTGATAATCTTGTAACTGCCAATCATGTCGACAGAGGTAGAAAAGATATGAATGAGAAGGAATATTTTCACAGTGCAAGAGATGTATTTGACCGGTTTCGATTATATTTTCATGAAATACGTGTATTTCTGACGAAGATATAATCGAAACCGGACAAGCACCTTTTCATGCATTTTCTACATGTATATATGTATATATGTATGTATATATACAAATGTTTATATGTGTGTACACAGATATGTATATATAGGTATATATAAATGTATATATGCATACATATAAATATATATATATATATATATATGCATATATATAAATATATATATATGCATATATATATACACATATGCATATATATATATATATATATATATATATATATATATATGAGAGGAGAGTCGTACCACATCGTTTTCCAGGGCGTCGTCGTCGGCGTCGTCGTCACACGCATCGCCGAGGCCGTCCGCGTCCGCGTCCTCCTGGCCAGAGTTGGGCCACGTCGGGCAGTTGTCTTGGACGCAGCCGGGCTCGGCGCAGGCCAGCCCGAGGTTGGGGAAGCCGTCCTGGTCGCTGTCGGGGCCGCACGTCTCGCCGTCGCCCGCGTAGCCGCTCGGGCACTGCGCGCGAGGGGCTGCTTTGGTGCTGCTGTACACACACACACACACTCACACACACACACACATACACATATATACAATATATAGATATATGCATACATTCATATATTTACACATTCACTCTCTCACACACACACACACACACACACATATATATATGTATGTATATATATATATATATATATATATATATATATATATGACCACTCGACTACAACCGTCCAGGTGCTATAAGAGTCACAACAATGACCTTCCTGACACAACGGAATATTTATTGGAATACATTATGCGTTTGGACAATTGCAGGGAAAGAAATGTGCATAATCTAATTCCTCTTAGGAGACAGACAGAGAGAGAGAGAGAGAGAGAGAGAGAGAGAGAGAGAGAGAGGGAGGGAGAGGGAGAGGGAGAGGGAGAGGGTGAGGGAGAGAGAAATCAATTGTTCTTATGTCCACAGAAAGGTGACGAAAGGTTTCTTCCGACTTTCGTTTTCAAGGAGACCGTACCTGCAGGTCAATACAGGACTGCCCATTACCGCCGTAACCCGGAGGACAACTGCCGCAGATGTACCAGGTCTCGTTATATGTGTCTGTGCAGCTTACACCTGGGAAGCAAGGGTTGGCGGCGCAGGCACCTGTTGTGGAGACACGTCACTTCAGGGACGGTGGGAGGGGTGGGTGAGCGGGGAGGAGGAGTGGTGGGTGGGTGGTTTGCTTAGGGGGGGGTATGAAGTCTTGCCCCCCCCACCCCTCACCCCCCAAAAAGTGTAACCTAGAGGCCAGCGCACCCCCACCCACCAAGGCTAAGTAGAGGTCAAAAATCACAATAAAAAAATCATATACGCTCTTACTCCTTTTGTAAATCCCATTTTCTTTCGACACTAAAAATAATGATAATGATGATATCGATAAAATATATAAATTGATAACATAGATGATGATTATAACAATAATAGTAACTATAGTAATACTGTAAATAATGCCAAAAGCAATACTTATAGTAATGGTAAATATAATAACACTAATAACAATAATAGTGATAATCATGACACTCATCGTCATCATTATGATAGTAAACCAAATGAACTGAACAAACAGAAAAATAATGAAAGCGATAAAGATTTTTTTAAATATGTATTATAATAACTGATAATTAGCCTTAAAAAGACATAAATTAATGATGATAACAATAATAATCGCAATATTACTACTACAAATAACGGCGATCATGATAGTAACAATACTAACAATAATAAATAATGTAACATATACAGATTGATCGGTAGTTAGACAGCTATAAACACTAAAGTTAGATAAACTAATAGAAAGAAACACGTAGGGACACGAGGACTACTCACCCTGACAGGTAAACCCGTCTCCAACATATCCAGGTATGCAAGTGCAGGTGTGGTTCTCTCCGTCATAATGGTAGCACGTGGCCTTGTCATGACAATCGCTCTCATTGAAGAAACACTTGTGCTTGTCTGAATGAAAGGATTTGGGGGCAGAATTCAGCAGTGGCAGGTGGTGATTTTGTTACATCTGTGGTTGTTATTACCATTAGTATAATAACTTGCTTAATAGAATGACTAAAATTATAATACACACACACACACACACACACACACACTCACACACACACACACACACACACACACACACACACACGTATATATATATCATTGGGAAAGTGGCCGCCGTGGCTCAAGTGGCAACGCGCTGGCCAGCGGTTGCTTTGGGCAGGGCATCCAATCAGGGAAAGGTAGTACTGCCAAACAGCTTCCCAGCAATTAATTGAGAGAGCCTAAGTCCTGCAGTAGAATGATGGACTGATATGTATGTATGTGTGTATGTACGTATATATGTAAACACACACACACAATTGGAAAAACTGAGAAAGGAAAAGATAAACCAGAGTAGTACACGTAAGTGCACCAGGGTGAAGCAAGAGGAGGAGCAGGAAAAGGAAAGGGAGGAGGAGATGGAAGAAGAGAAGGAAAAGGAAAAGGAGGAGAAGACAGAGAAGGACGGGGAGAAGAAGGAAATGGAAGAGAAGGAAAGGGAAAAGGAGGAGAGGG
>NC_061857.1:10620597-10623097 GCF_019202785.1 Penaeus chinensis
GCAAGTGTTGAAAAGTGTTGGTGCAAGAACACAGCCTTGCCTCACACCAGAACTAACAGGGAAGAAGCTCAACAGGCCCCCATCACACTTTACAACACTTTCAGTTCCTGTATACAGGTTTGCTATTAATCCAATAATTCTTGTTGGAATTCCTCTTAGTCTCAGGATCTCCCAGAGTGATTCGCGATATACGGCATTAAACGCCTTCTTGAGGTCGATGTAAGCTGTGAGCAGCCCACGTCCGAACTCATAACGGCGCTCTACAATGACTCAAAGTGCCATGATACAGTCTATTGTGAACTTACCAGGAGTGAGTCCAGATTGCTCCGTCTACTGGTGCCTCAGCAGGTGGTGTCTGATATGTCTCAGTAGGATGTGCACGAGTACCTTGCTTGGTATACTGAGTAGTGTAATGCCTCGGTGATTGCTGCCAATCTCCTTTCTCCTTCCAGAAAGGGATGAACACACCCCTCAGCAGGTCACGGGGAATGGTACCAGTCTGCTAGATGGCAGACAGGAAAGCATGCAAGCCCCTTGCCATTAGTTCTCCACCAGCCTTTAACAGTTCAGCTGGTATACTGCAAACACCTGCTGCTTTACCACTCTTCAGCTTCGAAATCCTCGCTGATGGGTGGGTCTGGCAGAGGAATCTCAACATTACCCACATCCAAGTTAACTGCTTGTAGATCAACCTGATACACCTGCTCAAAATACTCAGCCCAATGCACCCGCACCCCATCAGGATCTGAGATTATCTGGCTACTTGCTGAGCAGACTGAGGAGGGCTTGGAGTTCAGCTTTCTCAGGGCTTAGTAAGCAGGACGAAGGTCATTTACTATGAAATGCTTTCGACCTCTTCTACAAGATTCCTGATAAAGTGTTCCTTATCCCTTCTCAACAGTGACCAAATCCTGTGCACCGGAGAACGGTGCAAGTCGCGATCCCCTGACAATCGAGCTGTATGACAAGTATCTGTGGCTTCCAGTGTTTCCTGCGAGATGGAATTCTGTCTTGTTCTTGGGCGTTCACCAATCGATTCTTGGGCTCCATCAAGCATTTCACGCTTGAAGGTGTCCCACAGGAGAACAGGGTCAGTCAGGCCCTCGAGTGCTGTGAAACGACCAGAGATAGCCTCGGCAAACCCCCGGGCACACTCATCTTCCCTAAATCTGTCCACATCTAAGGAGTTCATTGGAGCGATGGGGGGTTCTAAAGTGGACCCAGAGAGTAGCCACAACTAATCTATGATCAGTTCCACAGAAATCGGCGCTCCGATACACTCTGCAGTTCTGGAGGATCCTCCATCGAGTGCTAACGGGGATGTGGTCGATCTCCTTGGCCACACTACCCGTATCGCTGTACCAAATCCAACGATGCGGGCCAGAACGCTGATACCAAAAGCCAGAAATCCTCCATTTCTGGGACCTGGCAAAGTCACGGAAAAGGAGGCTATTCTCGCTGCCAGCATCAGCTCTTGAGCCATGAGGACCGACAGACATCTCTTAGCCAGCTCGGCCACAGCCTGATACCGCATTGAAGTCACTCAGAACAATACAAATATCTCGCCAGGACAGCTATCTGTCACAGATGCACATATACATACATATATATATATATATATATATATGTATACTGTACATATATATATATATATATATATATATATGTGTGTGTGTGTGTGTGTGTGTGTGTGTGTGTGTTTGTGTGTGCGTGTGCGTGTGTGTGTGTGTGTATATATATATATATATATATATATATATATACATGTATATATATACACATACACACATATATGTATGTATATATGCATATATATACATATACATGTGTGTGTCTGTGTGTGTAGATGTATGTGTATATATATATTTATATATATATATATATATATATATATGTATATAAGTGTATACATATATGTATATATATATATATATATATATATATATATATATATATTTATATGTATATATAAATATATATATGTATATGTATGTATATGAGTGTATGTATATTTATATGTATATATAAATATATACATATATATACAAATATGTATATATATACATATTATATATAGTATGTATACGAGAAGTATATATATGTATATATATTTATATAGTGTGTGTGTATGTGCGTGTGCGTGTGTTTGTATGTGTGTGTGAGTGTGTCCGCGCATGGATGTGCGCGTGCGTGTGTGTACAAATACACACATATATGTATTCATGTGTGTGTGTGTGTATATATATATATATATATATATATATATATATATATATATATATAGAGAGAGAGAGAGAGAGAGAGAGAGAGAGAGAGAGAGAGAGAGAGAGAGAGAGAGAGAGAGAGAGAGAGAGAGAGAGAGAGAGAGAGAGAGAGAGACAGAGAGAGAGAGAGAGAAGAAAGAGAGGGAGAGACAGAGATAGAGAGATATGCGTGTGCACAATACCTCCCTTGTGGCAGCCGTGCGAGTTGCCTCGGCGGTTGCACGCGGGCGACTGTT
>NC_061857.1:10628097-10638097 GCF_019202785.1 Penaeus chinensis
GGCAGGAAGTAAGATTTAACATATCATTTAGGTCCCTGCGCTAGTTTAGAATGCCTTTTTAAACACTATGGCCGTTTTCAGATGTATCGACTTTCCGCCGTGGGACGTCCACGAATGACCAAATAACTAAAATTGTCTGTAGATGCTTCCACACGTCAATTCCGCTGTCATCAACGGCGACTTTTAAAAATGGCATGGCGAGGCGTCGTGGATGCTGTGAAATATACATCCCACTCTAGGGACATGCTTAGACATGCCCACATTTAGCCATCGCGACCTGGACACAGTGTTATGATTGTGTTATGTGGACAGCTATTGGCCGTCCGCACAACGGCGCGCTCTCTGGACGATGGGTCGTGGACGACGCGCGGCGAAAAGTCGATATGTCTGAAAGCGGCCAATTCGTGACTCACTCAACTTATGATTTCTGAGATTCGACCACATAAGGTTAATACTTAAAACCCACATTAACTCTTTATTTCAGGTGTTTGCTATGAAAACAACAGTACATGAAACGCACTGACTGTCATGTATAGACTAACTGTAAACTGAAAAGGGAACATGTGAGGAAACAATAGAGGAAAAATATGGTAATCAGAACATTAAATCCTGCTAATGTAATTGTAAGCATGTGTGCACGCATTGTGTATAAAAAACGAAGAAAAAAAATTAACAGTATAATTGTTTTGTTTTAGAGTAGTGATCCAGTCGACATGTATAGTAGAGATCTAACCATTTGTTAAAAAAAATGTATGTTCACTTTTCACTTTTTATTCATTAGGAAGTTCCAGTGTAGATCATTGAGACAGCTAAATCAATCTGAACTATATGTAAAAAGTATTTTCTTATTCATGTAATCCCTCGAAAGAAAACAAAACAAAAAACAGCGGCAAGGTAAAGAATAAGAACAATGAAACAATGACAGTCGTGAAAATTGCAATAGTATTCATAGTAGTAAAAGCATTAAGAATGATTACAAAAAATATAACAGCAATACAAGTCAATTTGAAGTTGCCATTCTCGTGTAGTGAAATTGAAGGGTGACACGAACAGGAGAAGTTATTAAACTCTTATAAACAAAACATAAGAGAATTATTACGGATAAGAGAAGACAGCATTTTCCACGATACAAAAGGCAAGGAACTTATATAAATGTTCCTCGGTAGTTCCTTGGTGAACTTTGAAGGATTGGCCTAAACGCCAAGAAATAAGGAAACTTGTCCTTTGTGTTCAAGAAAGCTATTTAATCTTCGCAATTGTTTTACCATTAGTTTATCAGTCATTGATAGTTCCAGCCACTTGTCACTCAAAAAAAAGTAATAGTTAATAGTTTAAAAGAATAAAATGTACTAGACATCAAAGGTCATGAAGGTATAGTATTGGAAAGGGTATATATTGGGAGCTATATGTCAGTCGTACAGCAATAGGATGATATTGGAAAGAGTAAGGATGGTTAATGGTTAAAAGCAAAATAAATGTGCTAGACATCTAAGGTCATGCAGGAAGGTATAGTATTAAAAAGGGTAGGGAAAAGGGTCTAGTTAGTAGTTAGTTGCTCTACGCCAACAGTCTATAGTATTATAAAGGTTAAAGATGAGTAAAAAAGATGATGATTCAATGGGCTAAGTACTAAGCAAAGGGGATTAGATCAAGTGAAGATTATATATACATCCGAGGAAGAACAGGTTGTCAAAATAGATAGTGTGGAATTCGTGGGATGTCTGATAGATTGGGAGGTCGGTGAAGGGAGGATAGGTGAGAGAAAGCAATGACCTGCAGTAAAACACGGACAGAACAATAGAATATCTAGAAATGAAAGAGTAACATTACATAAGAAGCATAGGTGTGGATCAGAACGTGACATCAGGTAGGAGTGCGTAAGGCAGGTGTGGCCAATACCCAGGCGGGCAAAAGCCGTTTCCCAGCGTATTTTGATGAAATAGAGACAACCAGTAAGAGATTGATAGTTTTACAGTATGTAATTTATTGTAGAGAAGACTTGACCAGAAAGTCTGCCATTGGGCATAAAGGAATGTCTTGAAGTAGGAGTAATAATCAGTGGCTCGACCAAACCAAACCGCTCTCCCCGCAACACATTGCTGTAGATGTTGCCAGAATCTACAAGCAAAGTAGGGCCTTTGCTGAGGAAGATGCGGATGGTACCAATCAGACGATGATGGAAACCCCTAATCGTAAATTATAAAGCAAAATAGATAAGTGACAAGAAAAAAGAAAACAATAACATTGAGAATAACATCCATTATAATCGTAATATAGATGACTGAATTAAAACCGTAAATTCAACTGACAGTTTGTTAAAATTAGTATGTAAGAATAATCTAGCCTAGCCTTGCAAATACTATCCAGTGAGGGAGCCTGGACCTGCCCTTCCTAGCCTTGCGAAGCACTGGGAGAAGTACCCCTTCCCCACACAATTGAGATGTGTAAAAGTTTATGAAGTAATCACTGGCGACGGATAATTATTTATGGAAAGATGAAATTGAATTATTGATATAAGAAAAAGTACTTGCATTACTTGGTGTTGCGGTTAACTTGTAAAATGATACCAATAATAAAAAGTAAGTAGATGAAAAATAAAATCCTTGTCCTTCTGGAACAAATGGTGATGAAATCATCACGGGTCAAACATTAGGTATAGAAGTTCCCTTTCCAAGTAACTAATATATGTAAATTTGTTGTACACTTTTATGGGAAGGTATCTAGAAAATAACCAAAGGAATGATATGGGGGACATAAAAGACATGTATATGTGCTTCTCAGGTATAATACCGACTGCCTGCCCTCTCTATGACAAAAATGAGTCCAAATTACTCGCCCATCTCATGGACATTGCTACATTATACCCCCTGGAGAATGTCATAAAAATACTCTGTAGCCAACATTTAATTTGTACTGTAAGGGCTTGTCGCTCACAGAACGAAATAAATTGATGAAACGCATCTATTATCTGCCTCCAAGAGATTTTTTTACACATCCTCTTATACAATTTCCCAATTACCATTCCGTCTCTTCCTCACACTCCCTTTATGTCTCGTCAGTACTTATCAATCAGAAAACATTACATGTTATCAGGGCCGGATTATCCTATAGGCTAGTATTGGCTGCAGTCTAGGGCCCCTCAAGCTTGGGGGCCCCAAGCTAAAAGATTTTCAAATATATATATATATATTTTTAAGTATAATATTTTAATATTTTGCATTGCTGAATAATTAATTTAACTTAAAATAAAATGTCAATTTTACAAAAGGAGGCCCAGGAGTCTGAAAACCAAATTTTTAAAAAGTGGCCCCTGTTTGTTGCCCCTTATTTGAGATAAAGGGCCCCTGTTTGAGGCCCTTCATTTGAGATAAGAGGCCCCGGTTTGAAGCCGTTTATTTGAGATCAGGGGCCCTTAGTTTGGCGCCCTAGCTTTAAATCTTGGGGCCCCAGTCCATGTTCGTTTATCATCTTGCTAAATATTTATTTGTGAATGTAGCTTATATTTTGTTTTTAGGGTGGCTCCGGCTGAGGGGGCCCCATAATTTCATTAGCTCCAGTTAGACTTCCCTTCTTGTCCATAGATAGGTTACAAAGTTTCACAATTACTGTCCTAGGAGCTGCCTATACAGCCATTTCCCGTACCTTCAGATCTTATACCTTCTAGTGTGTTCTATGGTGTAATTCTAATTGCACCAAGCACTTTGCTTAAAACGCACAGCTTGGAACAGTTGCTACTACAAGCGAGGCACCCCTATCAGCCCTTATCTCTTTTAGAAGAGCATCTGCCTGTCTTTGCCGTACAATCCGAAACAGCAAATCAATTATAATTCCTCGATTATATCTACATCTATTTCAGTTGTCAGGTGTCGAATCCATAAACTGTCGGGCAAACACTTCCCCCTAACCATTCCCCGTCCTCCATATTCGAGACTGTAGTGAAACAAACTGCTACGTCCCTCTCTGCTGTCGTAGACCCGTAGACTTTCATCATGACCATTAATTGCGGCTGCCTCTCTGGCACCTGGATGTATTTTAAAGAGAACAGTGACAACTCAGTGACTATGGTTTTACCCTATGTTCAGTTTGCTTGTTTATCTTGTGTGATGTGTGCATGTGTTACTTTTTTAAGTACTTTATCTTTCTACGTTTCCTTAAGTTCCCCTGTTTTTCAATTATTCCCGTTTTCTTCAGCTTATCTTATACTACTGCTTCTTATTCTTTTATCCCTGTACTTTCATTTGCTTATCCCTTTTTAATATTTTAGTTATCATTCTATCTTCAGATTATTTTTATTATCCTCATATAGTTGCACACGTGGAAGTTTTAGTCTTTGTATCTTTTGTATCTCATTCGTAAGGAGTGTGCGCGCCCTCTGCCTTTAAAGAGGACACGTTATACTTCGGCTCTCTTTTTTTTCCTTGCCCTGATAGGCTTAATAACACCACCTTGTTTTTTTGTTTAGCCGTTTGACTGAGAGGGGACGTATGCTTTGCTACTGGATTACGCCTGGATTTCTTTTCCAATCTCAATTAACTCATGATCACTCTCCATCTGTTCTACTTTTTTTTTTTGTTTCATTCATATTTTATTCTTACCCAGTATCTGTTTTAAGGTTTTAAAATAGAGCATGAAGAGTTAGGCTCGGGGACACAATTACTCAAGCGAGTCTAAAGTCTAGGGTTGGCAGTACTGCAGCCCTAGATCCTGGCACGCCCCCTACCACTAGCCAGGGGCGTTGCACAATTCACTACAACCACATATTTTATGGAGGACAGTCGGTGGGAGTGATTGTAGAAAGCCGGATTGTTTTATTAGTTCACCGGTAATTAAGGTAAGTTACGTTTGTTTTTAAGCTCGTTTTCTTTGCACCGGTTTTCACTCCGTTCCAGTTAACTTCCCTTTATTCTTTTAATTATGTTCTATATAGCTTGTCTCCACAGTTTTAGTCTGTGGTTTTGCTGTGTTAATTTTACTTCTTTGTGTTCTTAGTATTACTTACGTGTTTAGTTTGTTTGTGTGATTTAAGTAATATGTTTATTTACCCCCTTTTACTGCTTTCTCTGTATTTTCCAGGAACTTTAACGCTTAGTTATTTACTGTCAATGTTGCTTAATTCCCAGCTTCTTTTGCTTTCCCGTATATATATATATATATATATATATATATATATATATATATATATATATATATTTTTTTTTTTTTTTTTTAATGAGCTCTCTAGCCTTCAACGTACTGCGTTTAGTATTTCTTATTCGTTTAAATGTCATTTACACTTTAATAATAATCATTATTCAAAAAAGATTTAAAGTATGCATTTATTTATTTATTTTTACATTAGACACAATGATGTTACACAATATAAAAAGTGAATTTCAACTACCAAGGAACATACATAAGCTCCATGTCATTTGTATTGCGGAAAACCCTGTCCTATCTTACCCGTATCAATGGTTATTACATTATTTTGCTTTTTCCACGACTCCTCTCCTAAAGAGACCCCTCACCTGCCCGTCCTCAGCAACCTGGTCCACACCAGTCCTCCCTCTATCTCGAAAGTGGACACCTACGATGTTCTTTGTGCCTCCTGTTATAAGCAATACTTTGGCGAGATGGGCGCGAGTCTCACTAATCGGCTGTCTCAATATAAGTACGCTGTACCCAGAGGGCACAACAACAACGCCTTCATTTGCCATCAGATGGACTGGTCAGCGGCGCGAATTGCCTTTCCTTCCGCTGATGTCCACGCCCACAGACCAGTGGAATCCTCCTTGATAAAGCTGCTATTTTCAATTTGAACAGCGGCTTTTCTCCTGCCGATAGTCTCCTCGCTTCCCACAGCCTCTTCCTTCTCCCGTATGCCGACCCTGCGTAGTCTGCTCGATCCTCCGACCTTATCTGGCCTCCCTTCGCTTTCGTTCGTTTGACCTCACCTGCCCCGTGTTGCCTCTCCTCTCTCTTATACCTCCTCCTCTCCCTTTCCTCTTAGCCTCCGGGTTAGTACAGTGGTAACGTGTCGGCCTCTCATCCGAGGGATCGGCGGTTCGCGCCCCGCCCAGGCGCGAGAAGTTGCAATTGACGCCCGGAGGTTACTGCTGTGGCTGGGCACCGCGGCGGGTAAGGACTAAGCTCAGCCGAGTCAGCACCAACTGACACACGTCAGCTGGTGCTGATAAGGCTCCCCTTATGGGCATAGCCCGGGCGAGGCTCAACTTCGCATATCGGACTTACCTTAGCCTTTCCTCTTCAGACCTGAGGATGGAATCCAAATATATATATATATATATATATATATATATATATATATATATATATATATATATGCATATACATATATACGTATACATAAACATATATATGTATATGTATACATATATGTGTATATATATATTTATTTATTATATATATGCATATTGTATATATATATATGTATATGTATACATATATGTGTATATATATATTTATTTATTATATATATGCATATTGTATATATTTATATATATATATGCATATTGTATTGTTTATATTTATATATATATATATATATATATATATATATATATATATATATATGTGTGTGTGTGTGTGTATATATATGCCTATACATATATGTATACATATGCATATATAGATAGATACAGATATGATATAAATTATATATTTGTTATATATATACATTATATAGATATAATATATATATTGTATTATATATATAATATAATAGATATAATATATATAAATTATATTATATATATAGTATAAATATATATATTACGTACATATTATATATACACATTATATAGATATAATATATATATTATATTATATATATATAATATAAATATATATTACATATATATATATATATATATATATATTACATATATATTATGTATATATATTATATATATATATATATATCACATATATATTTTATATATACTATTTATATGTATCACATATATGTGTGTGTGTATATATATGTGTGTATATATATATATATATATATATATATATATATATATGTGTGTGTGTGTGTATACTGTATATAAAAATATTTATATATGTTTAGAAACACAGACACATATATATACATATATATCATATAAGTGTATATGTATATATATGTGTGTGTGTGTGTGTGTGTGTGTGTGTGTGTGTGTGTGTGTGTGTGTGTATGTGGGATCTAACGCCCTTCCACCCTTTGTTTCTACTTACGAGGGTCCCTCATGACGATCTGCCATTCAGGGACTCAGTCCTGAATGGCTCTTCACGACAGGTTTGATCGATCTGCCCAAGCCACGACTTCTTAGGTCGTCCCACAGGCCTCCTCCACCCAGGGTTGTCTCGAACAGAGACAACCTGGTGGGCAGGGTCATCCTGTGGGAAACGAGCCAGGTGGCCGTATAGCCTAAGTTGGCAATCGCGGATTGTGCAAGTAACAGGTCCTGTACCAGTCTTACGGTGTAACTGTTGGTTGGACGCATGGCCCTGCCATTTGTGCCCCATTCTCTGGTGCAAGGACCTGTTACAAAAGGCATCAAGACGAGACTCTAAGGCACAAGATAGCATCCTGATTTCACTACCGTATAGTAAAAGTGGCTGTATTAAGGCTGTGAAGACACTTGTGTTGTGTGGTGCAGCGGTAGCGATCTCGTCGAGCAATCCAGTGGATGGTAACCCGGGCCATTCCTTGCACACAGGGGGTAATTTAGAAGCAAAATAAAAGTCTGTTACACCAAGAACATCCATTGCAACAAATGGAACAAAACTAAATTTTTATAAACCCAATGTCAGTGGGGTTATTTACTGTCCCTTTTAGATTTTACTGAATGTTGTTACATACAGATGGCCTTGGTGACCGATCCTGATTTCCCCATCCCTTGAATTGGCGGGAAAATGCGTTTTTCTTACACTACTATTAATACTGACATTTTTATAATTCGTATTGATATGATTATTCGATTGTTATTAAAAGATTAATAACACCAAAGACAATAAAATAATAAAAGTGAAGCTTTAAAAAAATGAACGAAAGGGGTAAACAGATGAGAGAGATAAGACTAATAGCTGACTCCTTGGTGACTAAGCACTTATAGAACCATCTATATGTAAAGTCAATAGCTAAACTTCTTGTCACAGAGGGCATGGCACTGTGGTCTTGCCATCCGCGCACATTGGGTTAATTATTACGTAGCTTGGTCCTTCTGCACAGGTACCAGCTTCTCCAAATACTCTTGTTGAGAGATTTCATGATCCCTACTGCCAGGTCAATCAGGATCTCCTAGCAGGCTCCAAACTCCTGGATCTTGGTCTTGGTCTAGCCTCAAGGGCTTCACTTCATTGCTAAATGCATCAAGAGCTACCACTAGGGTTTCTAGAGACTCAAAATAGCAGCATCGTCAGCAAAGTCAAGGTCTGTAACCTTGATATTGCCCAGAGTTGCTCCACAGTGATTTTGGACAGTAGCTCTACCTAGTATCCATGCCATACAAGTGTTGAAAAGTGTTGGTGCACAGTCTTGCCTCACTCCTCAACTAACAGGGAAGAAGCTCGACAGGTCCCCACCATACTTTACAGCTCTTTCGGTACCAGTATATAGGCTTGCTATTAATCCAATAATCCTTGCTGTAATTCCTCTCAGTCACAGGATCTCCCAAAGTGATTCGTGATGCACCATATCGAATGCTTTCTTGAGGTCGATGTAGGCTGCAAGAAGCCCACACCCGAACTCACGTCGGCTATCTACAATGAGTGAATCCAGATGCCCGCTGCTTTACCATTCTTCAGCTTAGAGATAGTCCCCCAAACTTCATGTCAGCCCAACCCTCCCACACCCCAACAGAATCTGAGACAATCTGGCCACTTGCTGAGCGGACTGTAGTCGTCTGCGAGGAGGGCATGAAGTTCAGCTTTTTCAGGGCTTGATAGGCAAGCGAAGGTCATTTACTAGGAACTCCTCTGCAAGATATATCGTCTTATTCCGTATCATGTTATGAAACCGGACTTTTAGATTTTGGTTTATCGTTTGTTACCAAACTTAGCGCTAATCATTATTTAGATTATATTAAAGGTCTTGAAGCAAAATAAGTCGTCCTTAAAGGTATTATGTTAAATCCAATTCTTTCTTTATTTGACGATTTTAAAGGCTTGCCCGGTGGTATTTTATGGCCACCATATCACTTAAACGCAATTTGGACATTATAATTATCAAAGCTGACAAAGGTAATAACGTAGCTATCTTTAATAAATCTGATTATATAAGCAAACCTCATTCCCTTCTGACAACAGCTCAATGTATCAAAAATCGCGCTCCAACCCTTACCCATCAGTCACAGAATCTTTTCGTAAAACCTCAGACGTATTGTTGCTAAATGTTCCGTATTTATATGGCCTCCCTAAAACTCACAGACAAGGCGTCCTTCTATGGCCCTTTATTTCGTCTTGCAACTCAGTTACCAGTCCATTAGACTCTTGGCTAGCGAGTGTTTTATCTCCTTTTATGGGGTCCTCTTCTGATAGTCATATTAAATATTCGATGGATTTCATGGATAAGATTAGAAACTTGCTGACGCACGCTAAGAAATTAATGAGTTTTGATGTAGATTCCTTGTTAACTAATGTCCCGCTTGACGATATGTTAGACTTTCATCTCATGAGAAGATCCCTGTTCCGGTTAATTGCTTTATCAATCTCATTCGTTTGTGTGTCACGAATAATGTTTTTTTACTTTTGACGGCGTATTTTATAAATAGATTTAGGGTATCGCGATGGGAAGCAGCCAGGAGCTTGCGAATTGATACATGGATATGTTTGAATCTGAGCTCCTTCCACCCACTCTCCCTCCCGACACGATTTGGTTTCGTTATTCGTTATGTTATTTTCTAGTGGCAAATGAACCGTTCAGTTTTCGAATTTTTTTTCAGAAAACTTCACAACCTCGTCCGTACTATCAATTTAAAAGTAGAATGGGGAGATTCAGGTAAATGACTTTTTCTCGGCG
>NC_061857.1:10650597-10653097 GCF_019202785.1 Penaeus chinensis
CAAATCGGGAACTATCTTGGCCACGGCGGACCGATCTCTCGTCCTCTGCGCCGGTCAGTGCGGCTCGATCTCCGACTGCCTCGCCTTTAACTACCAATGTAAGGATAATTTGTTTATAATCTGTGGATTTTATTTTTTCGTCGTTGTCACTTGCATTGTTTAGCCAAAATGACACGAGGCAAACTTGATAACAGATCCAGGACATGATACAGTAACGATAGTAGCAGTGATAATAATGATAATATAATACGATAATATAAGCCATTAATCCGCGTCAGAACTTTGTGTGTGTGTGTGTGTGTGTGTGTGTGTGTGTGTGTGTGTGTGTGTGTGTGTGTAAATGAATGAGTAAGTGTGCCTGTGTATGTGTTTGAATGACCTTCTAACTGAATAATGAACAGGGAGCCTCTTTTTTGCGACCTCCATAACCAGCTTCGAGTCGCCTTTGCGAACTTCTGAGCGCTGTTCCCTACTCGACCTCTGACCCCGCGATGACGCCCAATCCAGGATGGTCTTTTTACTTCATGAGCTTGCCTGACGGGGTGAGTTTGCGTTGTCGCTAGTGCTTGGCTTGACATGATCTCTCTCTCTCTCACTCTCCTTCTGTCTTTTACACGCACACTTATAGGTAGATAGATATAGATATAGATACATACACACACATATATATCTATATATGTGTGCGTGTGTGTGTTTGTGCATGTATGTATGTATATACATATACACACATGCAGATTATACAGTTTCTAAATTGTCAAGAGTTTAGACTTATTTGTGCAGTGGCGTAACATGCATGGTTTATGTTTTTTTCCCTTTTTAAACAGTTCATTTTTATTCACCGCAGGGTTTTTAATCATTGGCTCTCCCTTTTTCAGGGAATCCAGTATTAATGTACTTAGCACGTATAGTAACAACGAAAACATATATGAAGTTTGAGTCATCTCTGACGCTCATAGGAAAGTTCTGTATTTCCAATAACAGGTGTCTAGATATTAATTCTTTCTTATCATGATGAAATCAGTGTATTGAACAGATACAGCTCGTCTTACCCATAGTATCTTCATTTACATTTAAATTCGGCACTATTTTAAATTGATGTTCTGTTTGATTTACGGGTAACTGAATTATTTATGTATATCACGTAGTTAGTCAGGGTGTGTTGTTTTTTCATACATGATAGGGTATTTCTGTAACGTTAGCACAGTCTTCAGACAACACAGAGGAATGTATAACCAGAGGGTCTAGAAAAGATGATCTACAAATTGTACACCTCTTATGTACTTTAAATATATTAAAGAGCTGATGCCACTACGTTTAGTATGACATGGACTTTGTAATTAAGTTAATCGTATTAAAAAGACTGCCTGAAATGCCTATAGGTTCAGTGAGATCACGATCTTTAGACCAGCCATACATTAACTGATGTGCCCCAGCTTCCAACGCCGGTGTGGAGTCTGTTTACCCTCTGGCAAGGAATCATTAGAACACCTGGTTGAATAGTGTAGATACAAGTAGGCATCATCTGAATCTGTGTGCGCCCGTCAGCTGTGTATCACCAATACTACTTCTCAACCCCAAACCAATCAAAGACGACACAGATGCTTCCAAGATCTAAAAACTGCTGTCTTACAGGCTACTCACTCACAAGTAGTTTTTGCATGACTTGCACAAACTACTGCAATTTAAAAATAGGGTTAGATCATATTTTTATAAATCTTTCACATTCACTGATCTTTGTCACCTCAACATCAATGGCAATAAGTATGAATTCTTGAGTTTCCTTGTTCGATTAGGCCAGATATAAATAGATATATATATGGTAAAAGAGGTACGACTTTAATGTACAATAATTGGTTTGAAATTGAACATTTGCATATTTATAATCCATTGTATAGAACTACATGTGTATCATTTTTCTGCGATCGCATCAATGTTCACTAACATAATTAAATTTCATAATTAAGACATTGTTTTATTGATAACGAAAAATAAAGATGAACATGAAATTCTAGTTGCACTTAAAAATAAAATCATGTGAAAGATCGTGATAGTGAGAATAATGACGCCAACCAGAATGAAAGTAAGTAAAAATAACACGACGCCACTAATACTGAAAATAGTGATAATGTTATAGTCACACCAATGACAACACTACTAATAAAGACAACGATGACTTACAGGACCCGTGCAAGAACAGCAGTTGTCCAGCAACGAGCATGTGCCTGACGTACGAACAACCTGTAGCCCTGGTTCCCTATGACCCCTCTCTTCCGACATTCACGTGCGCAGCCAACCCTTGGTTTCTCGAGCAACGCAAACTGGGGTACAGGGGTAGGTATCACACATGACAACGTGTTTTGCCTATGTACTGCCGATATTCTTTATCTCGTTTCCTTCAAAATAGGGGAACAGATGCAAAATTTGATTTTAAGATTGAATTCATATAATCAGAAATAGCATTTATATTAACATTTCTATTGACATACAACTTGGTAAAAAA
>NC_061857.1:10658097-10683097 GCF_019202785.1 Penaeus chinensis
TGTATCGGTGAAGTGGTATGCATGTGGGTGTTCCTCTAAAAATGGGGACTTTTTGGTGTGTCCGGATGTTTGAATCATAACTGCAGTGCAAAGAAAAAGAAATGTGAAATGCCTGTATTTTTTTTTTTTTTTTCCCAAAGCAATGAGACGTTTACTGAAAGCGAAACTGCGTCAGGTAAACATTATGCACGGGGGAAATTTCAAGATCAAATACGTTTGGGTTGTGCTCTGTTCAATTCAAAGACACTGATGTTACCCAGGATTTTGTTGCGGCAAAACAAAAGGAAACGTCAAGAGCTTTTGTTCGACGGTTTTGCCAAGTCTGCATCTCCTGGGAGTCAGTTAAAATAGGTATGTCTCTCTTTGTCCTTCACAGTCCGCCCCCCCCCCCCTCATGTACATATATATATATGTGTGTGTGTGTGTGTGTGCGTGTGTGTGTGTGTGTGTGCGTGTGTGTGTGTGTGTGTGTGTGTGTGTGTGTGTGTGTGTGTTGTTTTTTATCTATTTTCTCTTTCTCTTTTCCGCTTTCTCCTTTTCTTTCGCTCGCTCTCACTCTTACTCTTTCGGTTAATTTTTCGACTATGACAATCAAGTCTTCCCTGACAGTGTTTAAATTATGAGATTTGTTCCCGTGTGATGAGAACGAATCTGATGCTCATTTCCGTCGCATTCTCTAGCCGACAATATTGATGTGAGTTGATAAGTCCCGATAGCAGGGGAGGCATGAAGTAGGATAGGGAAATTACGGGGCAAAACAGGCTGAATGAAGGACAGATAACGGAAATACACAAAACCAGCATAAAAACACTTAAAATCGGCCACTGAAAGTCTACGGACTTAACAACCTTACCTTAAACCTGTGCGATTTACACACTACGATCTATATATCTCTACTGGTAAAACATAATATAATTATATCGCGTTTCTTAAACTCTTCTGGGGTGGGAACCATGTTTCACCAATGCAATTACATGTAATACCATTATGTAATGTTATGACCATGCATCAAATGTACCACAGCTTGCCCACGCCTGTGCAGAAAAAAAAAAAAAAAAAAAAAAAAAAAAAAATATATATATATATATATATATATATATATATATATATATATTGATACACTCTGTGCCCTCATACGGAGAGGTCATGAATCTTCGAGGAAGTTGTACAAGGAATTCATGAATTTTTGGTGCTCATATAATTCGCAAGTCAGTCATGAGAGTAGTGATGTGATAATAGTTATGCTTGTAAGGGAATTTGAAATCATTCCTCTACCGACTGCCAAGTACTGCTGTGGTAACCGTTAGAGCTGAGTGCCCCCTTGTCCTGAGCACTGTATTTCCCGTCACGAGGCGGGCGAGCTGGGTGCGCTACGGTCACCCCCACGAGGGGTTGGACTCGGTGGAAAACTCTCCTACCCCTCCCACAGCTGAAGAGTGCGCTTCCGTCTGTAGTTCAGTGGATAGCCCCGCTGAATCCATCGCCATGCAACGGGCATGTCCTGAAGGAAGTAATGTTTGTTATCCTGACACTGATGGAGGAAGTGACGTCTTCACATTTATGAAGCCAAAAGTTAAGAAAAAAAAAAAAAAAAAAAAAGCCCGACAATGCCGGTAAGACGCCACTGGCACCAAAGATGAATTATGTCTGCCTCGCCTTCCCTGATGGCACTACGAAATCGCAAAAAGTGAAATGGCTATAGGACCTTGACAACACCTCTAAGGCCCTGGGGGATATACCCCTCGACTTTGTGCGAGGAGACACTCTCTCCTCACCGTATTACCTACTATGTGATGAACCAAAGAAACAAGAACAATCTGACGAATACCTTCTCACACACTACAACAAGGAGCTCGGTTTGAAAATGCGTATCCAACGGAGTTCACAAGGCCATAAGTGCACAAGGATGGGCAACCACTCAACGGCATCCGCATAATATGGAAAGAAGAGCAACCACTTCCCAGTACATACAACTTCTTCGAAAAATACATGTCCGCCAGCCACGTGCGGCCGTGGAGGGCATCCCCTATGATTTGCTATAACTACATGGAAAGTGGCCATGTAGCTAAGTACTGCAAGAGCAAGGCACGCTGTGCAGCATGTGGTGAACAACATACTACCAGGGAGTGTCCTCACAGTGCTGCGGGACGAGAGAGTACTATAGATACACCAGCCTTTATCCCATCATGCTTCAGGTTTGACTAGCTGGCATTAGGGGTGCTTGGCCCTCCCTGGTCTGGCGGCCCCTCCCCCTCCACTACCTGTGGTACCAGCACTGACCGCGAGTGACCAGCGCGGCCCTCCCAACCTAACCCGCGGCCAGTGTGCCGGGAAAGCGCCCGAACCGTGCCTTGTGTGACGTCACCAGCCGTAGAGATTTCCCGCGGCTGCTGGTGAGTGGTGGTGCAGAGGCCATTAAATTACATGCTGGAGGAGAAGGTGAGCAAGATGAAGCTGATCCTCACAAAGGGTGTTCCAGGCCTCAAAGCTGCCATACTCTCTGAATTAAAGACCACGCTCCTCCTCCCACCCCAGGTGCCAGCCCAGGCAACCATCCCTCACCCTGAGGCAGGGATGAATACAGGCCTGGCGCAGCCATTTGGCAGAAGTGATGTCACGCGAGCTGACCGAGGTGATGTAAATGTGCTTGACCTTTTAAAGAAAATGAAGGCTCTGAAACAACAAAATAATAACTTAATGAAATAACGACGCTAAGACAGGACATTGAAAAAAACAAAGTGAACGTCATTGTTGAGGTACTAGTGTTACCATTAGTGCTAAAAGAACGAACGAGGAGAATCGATGTAAAACCACCAGTGCTGATAACCAGAGTGGGCGTGTCAGCGCTGACAGCCGCCACGAACAGTATCAGGATCCCTGTGACATCGAGTCCAGTGACGCAACCGTGCTGGTGCATCTGGCACAGCAACCGAA
Source organism: Penaeus chinensis (assembly GCF_019202785.1). Classification (NCBI taxonomy): domain Eukaryota; kingdom Metazoa; phylum Arthropoda; class Malacostraca; order Decapoda; family Penaeidae; genus Penaeus; species Penaeus chinensis. Next base: position 10,661,032 of record NC_061857.1, read on the forward strand.
GGGACTGTGCTGAGAAGTGGAACAAAGCTAAGACCAAATGTTTGAAATGGTTAAAAGTACTTTTTAAGTCTACGACTACCATCTGTAATGAAATCCATAATCATAGTTATGTGTTTCTTATATGAATCTATAATCTTAATGTTAGAGGATATAAGAGCAAGAAGTACAAATTGCCTAAAAGAATACTATTCACATATGAATAAATGCATAATCAAATTCATATCATGAAATATGCTAGTATTAAGCCTAGGTTGAATGACTCAGAGTTTTACATCCGTAAATATAATATTGATTTACGCGCAAGAACCTTTTGCTGCTGATGCTAAGATGAAAAAAACACCTTCACTTAAGGAATATTATTCATATGTGAATACACCCATGACTGGATTGTTGACATGTGTAAAGGTAACACTACCACGTAAATTAGTTTAAATAACCGAGAACACTAATGTTCAGTTTCATCATTTAAAAATTCAGACTGCCTCTGGGTAATATTTACTGTATAATGTATATGCCAGATATTATATATTTCTGGCTGTTTTTCTCCCCAATTTTCACAACCATGGCCCGTTATGCATGGGCGACCTTAATTCAAGGTATCTACACTTTGGAGACAACCAACGTAATAGTAATGGGGAAGAATTCAAGCATTTCATCAATAGTAGATCACTGACCGTAGGCAGAGACTCATTTGGGAGGTGGCAGGTTAGATTATGTATTTGGCAAAAATCTAGTTCATGGCAATGTGTATACTTCACTGGTACGAGAGTTGGTGACCACTTTGCAATACGAACAGACTATACTGTAGATAGCGACTCAGTCCCTAAATCACCTAGGCTCAGAATAATTATCCCGCCGGCTTGGAGCATCACTTCAAGGCACGGGTCTTTGACTGGTATAATAACTATGACATACCAACTGTTAATTTCTCTCAGGATCTAATCAAAGTTGTCACAGACTAGTGTAACACATGGGTCTGTTCACGAAAACTCTCGAAGAAAAAGAGGCCTCCCTTGCACCGAGGTGGTTAAATGACCCAATTCTGGCCAAGGGACATGTTCAGGAGTTTGCTAATTGTTATAAAGATGATACATCAGAAGGAATTCAGAGATTCGTAGTAAATATGGGAACAATTCTTGCAAAGTACACAATAGTCAAACTTCTGTAGCTGACATATTGAGAAAAATGAATTGGCTATTTCACAGTCCACAAGAACAGACTAATACGCGAAACCCTCTGAAATACGAACAAATATCCACGGAGACCTTCCTGACGGCGATGACAAACCGGAGGAGAGGAGCCTGTCCATGGCGGCGCTGTAGACCTGAGCCAGGTACCGAAGGGGGGACAACATCCCGTTCTGGGGCACGATGTGTGTTTTGATTGATTGCTAACGTTTATTTAGCTAATATACATAAAGACCAATTGACATACACCAAATAAAAATAGAATGGCTGAGCCTCCTGAGGACACAAGGTCTCTTAATGAGGTACCTTGTTATAAGGGAATTAATGTTAATTTAAATTTTAGACTCAATCATTCCACTCAGAGGTGGATTGGAGACGATGACAGTAATAAAGATAAAAACATATTATATAGTATATATAACAAAGAACAGACTAGGGAATCGGACTATATTGTAATAAATGATAATGTTATTCGTAAGAAAATAAAAGGCTCAAACATATATAAATATACATATACACATAAATATACATACACACACATACATATATTTGTATATATACGCATACATATATGCTTACATTAACCTTGCATACATTTGTACATACGCATACACATATGTCTATGTAATAAATGTATTACATAGACACATTTGTACACATACAAGCATTCATACAGATGCATAAGTCCACGCTGTTATCTACCTGTATATATGCTTATACAAATTACTACTTACATTTATTCTAAACATCAGAATTCACTCTTACATATGTAGTAGATGGGTCTCCAACGATTTTTTGAGTGACAGTCGTGATGGAGCATAATAGAGATGTGAGGGCAGATTATCCCATACACTTACCCCATGATACAAAATACCTGTCTTTGATTGGTTCGAGCCTACAGTTGGGTGCTTTAATAGTGAGTTTGATCGCAGAGGATATCTTAACTCATTTCTGTACCGGATTAAGTTATTTTCGTAGATATAGATACATTTAAAAATGAAGAGAACACAAAAGTATTTATGTCTTTCAGTTTCAATAGTTTCAGTGTAGAAAATGCACTGTAAGTAAGGTCCAGCAATTGTTCGGATGACTCGTAACGGGCTTTAGTGTGGTTTCATCGACAGTGTGTTGTAGTGTGTTAGATGTGGATATATTCATGAAATAGATGCATTTACGGGCATTCAGAGTGGGAAAGCCATGCGTATGTTACAAGATACCACACTGTTTATTAATTTTTTTGACGAATATTGTTCGTATGACTTTTCCACAATTTATCGTTAATCATTACTCCAAGAAAAATAGTTTCGGTTTTCCTTGACAAGGGTTTACGTTCTAACATTACCGGCAAAAGTGTAGGGGGAAGTTTCTTATAACGATTAAATATAACATAATGGGATTTAACAATGTTTAGTTAGTTTGTTCGAAGAAATCCACTTACTGATAGTGGTAAGTTTTCTATTGATGTTACTAGTGAGTTGCTTAATATTGTTACCTGAAGCATAGAGGTTACTGCCATCAGCAGATAAGATGAATTTCAGATACGAGGATGTTTTCACAAAATCATTGATGTAGATCAGAAAAAGAAGAGGCCCTGATTTTGGTTTGATTAATTTAGATTTTACTAGAAATACTTATCATACCCGGCAGAAAAATTGTGCTAAAGTTATCGTAAACAATATTAGGGTCATTGGAACAGAAAACTAAATATCAGCATACATACAGGAGAGAGAGAAGAGAGAAGGGGAGGGGGAGTGAGGGAAGAAAAATTGTGCTAAAGTTATCGTAAACAATATTAGGGTCATTGGAACAGAAAACTAAATATCAGCATACATACAGGAGAGAGAGAAGAGAGAAGGGGAGGGGGAGTGAGGGAAGAAAAATTGTGCTAAAGTTATCGTAAACAATATTAGGGTCATTGGAACAGAAAACTAAATATCAGCATACATACAGGAGAGAGAGAAGAGAGAAGGGGAGGGGGAGTGAGGGAAGAAAAATTGTGCTAAAGTTATCGTAAACAATATTAGGGTCATTGGAACAGAAAACTAAATATCAGCATACATCTTTTACGGAATCCCCAAACTGGCCAATTATTCCTTCGTTAAAATCTCAAAAGGTTGTATTTATTTCCTTCCTTGTTTCCCGATTAAGTCGGGTTTTGAAGGTTGAAAAAATGGGGAAATGGTCAGAGATAGTTGTGTGGATGACACCGCCTGTTACACATGGTCCAAATGTGAGTCAGTGAGTAGCTGACGTGGGACTGACTCGTGTAGGTTTGATGACAGACGTAAAAAACAATTTTGAATTGGATAGGGCTGCGAAGTCTTGAACATTAGCATCTGATACATTCTTGAGTAAGTCTACATTAAAATTACCTGTAATGATAGTGTTGTTTTCTTCACTATTTACTTCTGTTATGTCTTTCATTTCATCATTATAATCCGTATGAGGTCGTCTGTAAACGACGCCGACCACCAGATTCACCTCTTGACTTTTAATGTCTATAAAAAAAGAGTTGCCAAGCAATACTCCATAATAGTTAACTCTGGCCAAAGTTGTGAATCATGGCACTTCCTCACATACAAGACCCCCCCCCCCCTCTTTTGCGGGATAAATTGTTAGTGTATGCATTGTAATTAGGTACATTAAAGATATATTGTATATCTGTAGTTAAATTGGTTTCACAGAAAGGCAAGATATCAAAATTCAAGTTCAGTAAGCATTGGTCTATGAATGTATCGAGATAGAGAGGGATTCTGGTGATATTTAGACTTATAATAGATATCACATTTTTAAGACAGCCGGAGGACATTGCAGAGCTGAGGATCAATGAAATGGTATTTGCAGTCCGGATTATCGTGGCCTGAATTAGACTGAAGAAATATGTCTGGGTCAGTTTGATTTATCCAAAGATGTTGCACATTAAAGGTATTGCACAATTTGAGATCACCAACGGAAATATGAAGGTATCCATCACAAATTGGAATCTATGATAACGCTGGCTTGCAGGTGCAGGGGGGGAGGGGGTAAATAGGAATAGAGATATGTCTATACATGTATTGATAAATATATGCATAGGTACTACTACTACCACACACACACACACACACACACACACACACACACACACACACACACACACACACACACACACACACACACACACACACACACACACATCACTTCCCCTCTCCTAACCCCTTTCCTCAACCTCTCCACCCCTCTCTCCTCATATCTTTCCTCTCTTCCTTCACCCCTCCTCCTCTCACCTCCCATCTCCTCCTCACCCATCCCCTCTCCCCTCCCCACTCTCCTCTCCTCAGTTCGCCACACTAGGTCATTTCTCTCCTGCTTCGAAATCCGAGGGTGGGTCTGAGGAGGAAGCACACACCGCAGGAGACCAAGACCGCCGGGCACGACCAGTAGTAGTAGGGATTTATGGTGTTGGAATATGGTGTTACATGGTGGTACATATATGTGTATAAATACATAGCCTACATATATACTGTATATATATACATATATATACACAACATTTTATATATATATGTCTATGTACAGATGTATGCACACACACACACACACACACACACACACACACACACACACACACACACACACACACACACACACACACACACACACACACACACATACACATACACACACACACGCACACACACATTCACACACACATTGAGAAAGAGGATAATAATAATGTTGGTACCAATGGAGATGGTAATAACTCATAACATTTACGCTATTGATAACAAAATTGACAAGAATAGTAACACACAAATACACACTCTTTTTAGCGGAACAATATCAACATTACCACAGCCTCCTCCACCGTTCCTCCATCTCCAACATATGTTCAGGAAACGGGCAAATATCCGACGACCTGTTGCCGGCGATTGTGGGCCTCCCGACGTCGGCTTGACCATGGCAACGGAAAGGCCGATTCTCATGGCATACAAGATTCCCAACCCGTCAAATTTTAAAGGGGCGGAGTCAAGATTTTGAAGGATGCGAGGTCGTGTTTTTATTTATTGATTAATTTTTTTTTGGGCGTTTTTTTTTTTCAGGAGGTTTAGGAAGTTAAAGAGAGATAGTGGAAGGGAAGGGAGGGAGAGGGATAGAGAAGTAGGAGATAGATAGATAGACAGAGAGAGAGAGAAAAGAGAGAGGAGGGAGTGAGGGAAGGTGAGAGAGAGAAGAGAGAGAAGGGGGAGTGAGGGAAGGTGAGAGAGAAAGTGAGAGAGAGAGAGAAGGGGAGGGGAAGGGAGTGAGGGAAGAGAGAGAGTTTGTGTGTGCGTGCCATATGCATACACATGTGAGTTTATATATATATTTAGTTCATCGTCTGATCTCCTTGTTGGGATTTTGCTCTAGTAAGTTAAATATATTTTGCGGAATTGCATAAACAAGAAAATACTCGTTGAATTTTCCACCAGAATTTGAAAAATTATTCAGATTTCATTCAACAATCTCCTTGACCTACATTGGAACTTCCCAATAAAAAAGAGAGGAAAATAAAAAAGTGAAAAGTGAACATACATTTATTTTTAACAAATGCTTACATCTCTGCTATACATGTCGACTGGATCCCTATTCTGAAACAGAACAATTATGATGTTAATGTCAGATCCAGAGTTTTTGTTTTTTTGTTTTTTTTTCACAATGCGTGTACACACACACACACACACACACACACACACACACACACACACACACACACACACACACACACACACACACACACACACACACACACATACACACACACAATCTTACAATTACATAGGCAGGATTTTGATGTTCTGATTATTCCTCACCAACACCCTTTTCAGTTTGCAGTTAATCTATACAAGACGGTCAGTACATTTCCTGTACTGTTGTTTTCATAGCAAACAACAGAAATGAGAAGTAACTGTCTATTAACCTTGTGTGGCCGAATCTCTGAAATCACAAGAAGTTCAGTGAGTCACGAATTGGCCACTTTCAGATGCACCGTCCAAGACCCATCGTCGTGTATTCCAGAGAGCGGTCTTGACGTGTGGAAGAATCTATAAACAATTTTGGTTATTTGGCAAAACATCGTGACGTGGACGGCGCACGGCGAAAAGGCATTCTAAACTAGGGACCTAAATGATATGCCAAGTTTTACTTCCTGCCCTAACTTATATCGCAACCAATTGCAAATCGCTATTACATGGAAGATATACATTATTCGCATTGTACAAGTCGTATCTGGATTTTCTCTGATATCTCTTGCAAAGTAAGGGGTTGCAAATTAAAAGCCTCCGAGGCAGAAAGGAATACAGTAAATGCATATAACTTTTTATATTTTGATAATTATGAGAATAACACATTGTGACACTTTAACATTCTATAGGGCTTCTAAAACAGTCGGAATGAAATTAAAAAGTGACAGGAACTTATTTCAAAAGGCAATAATTCTACACCCATTATAACTGCAAAATGAATTCTTAAAACCTATTTTCAAACAACGGGCAATCTTACAATCTGTTTCCATCAAACGTGCATTCCTACAATCCGTTTTCATGCAACCTTAGTCTGGTGTTAAGCAATTTGCATTCTTAAAACCAGAAATAGTGGAAAGGGTATTCTGAAGAAGTTTATCCTAAGAACCCCATCTCCATAAATAAAATAAAGAAAACACATACCTCTTCTCATTACCTTCTCCCATATTAGGACACATCCTCCTCTCTCGGGTAATTGCGGCACATGATAGAGATCCTCCTTTCCCTTGGCACTGGCACTGAACCGAAATAGGATTCCTTCTCTCCCAGGACCTCGTGAGTGTAGTTGTATCGAGATGCGTCCCTGGCGAAGAGAGGGACGCATGAATATGAAGATACGAGGTCGTTCCTCCCTCTACCCCCCCCCCCCCCCCCCTTTTCTCTGTCTCTCTTTCTCTTTCTCTTTCTCTCTCTCTCTCTCTCTTCACTCATTTGTCTCTGGCTGTGTCTTGCTGTGTCTTGAACTGGGCATTTTTTTAGGGAATCCTCTAGTCCTTACTACTCTAATTAAAAATCAGACAATTAATACAAGTATAAAAGTTCTTAATTTATAAATTATTTTGGCAGTCTGTAATTGGATTAATTTTCTTCGTTCTCAAATGCCCCTAGTCCCCTGCAAGTGCCATGCCCCGTCCTTGAGGGGGAAACAAAATCTATCAATCAATCAATCAATCTATCTATCTAAATATCTATCTATCTATCTATATAATGTATGTATGTGTGTAAGCAAAACACCGTACATTTCCACAAAACCTTAAACTTACTTCATAAGGTAAAGCGATCGCCGCCAGAGCATGATGTCTACTATTTGTGTCTTGTCTTCCACATTCACTAATCTCATAACTGCATCACTAAGCAGACACAGGCCACAGATAGTGTTGCCACAAAACTGAAAGTAGAAGGGGTGTGACTGAATAGTATACATTCGTACGAGCATTTTGTGTGTGTGTGTGTACGTGTATATGCGTATATGAATATATATGCAAGCATATGTAGATATATGTATGTTTATGTATATCCATATACAAGTATATGTATACATATTTATATATAAATATGTATGTATGTATATGTAGATACATGTATTCGTCCTATCACTTTTTCGTCACTGACGTTTTGTCGATGCATTGTTATTCGCTAATGCCGCCGCATGTTGATTTACCTCCCTGACTCAGTGATGAATACTGGATGATCCAAACCCATTCAGAGCTAAGCAATCGGGCACGTTTTGTCGAAGCAGCTACGAAAATGGAAATAATAAAAGCTAACAAACAGATGATGTTGGGTTGTTAAACAGCGCCATATCGAACATGAAGATCCTTCCCCATCCACCTCAACCACTCAATAACTTTGACATATATGAACACATGTGACTTTACTTTTCATTAAAAAAAAATATTAAAATGGCCTAATGTATTACGCGTGCATGCCTCCACCATATGGTATGTACTATGGGCATCCACTGTGCAGTCAAGTAACATGAAATATCTGACAAAAGGAATAAATAACGCCTAGGGTGCGCTCGCAGCTTCCGAAACCGAGCCCTTGTATTATGCCACCTGCACACCAGCGGAAAAAGAACCTACGTCAAAACATGACAATTTGACGCACAGAATAAGCTACGAAGGATTACGCAGCTGGAGGATTCTAGATACAAATAATTTTGACTGAAAGCATTTTCTTAGTTTTTATTTTATTTTTTTACTTTTTTTTTTCTCACGTCAGATAAAAGAAAAATGCTTTGTGTGTTTTCGTTTCTCTTAAATAAGCATTATTCCGGCACAAGTATCCTATTTTTTTTTTTTTTTAATTTCAAACAGGTTTGTAATTTAAATATAACCATCGAAATTTTCGTGATTTGTGCTTCAATTGAACATACGTTTCCTTTCTTTTCCAACTCAAGACCACGAGGACAGGAGCCCAGTGCTTCAACCACTGGATCATAAGGCACGCACGCACGCACGCACGCACGCACGCACCCACACACATATCCTTTTAGTTGCTCCACGAGCGCTTAACACATCCCTTAAATTTACGGGGATTTAAAAAAAAATACATCCATTAGCACCGGCATTATGACATTTTAACAATACTACAACTAATTAAAAATAACGGGTAAAAAGGTGAGGTTAGATATGTCTAATAACTGACACTTTTTTTGTGACTATGCACTACTTGCGAAGCTGTTTAAACAAAATTTATCTGCTAAAATCACCATGGGTTGGGAATGCATAGGCCTCCGTGTCCCACTGCTGTCAACGGGTTTAAATCAAGCTCCCGGACGGACCCTCATTACTCGCACTTCACGGCAATCCCTCACATTCATTCTTTGCCACGGCATGCGGGAGAGATGATGAGATGACACTTTCTTACCCTGATGCTGTCGACATGAGGCTTAATCACTCCAGTCTTGGCTAGATCCAGGATGTGCACCAGAGCCAACTTTTCATCTTGGTTAGGAAAAGCAAATTCTTGCAACTTGGCCAGGATCTTTGACGAGGCTTTCCCCCACTTGGACCTCTCTGTTTCTCGAAAGCCATGTATTGCCTTCGAAGAAGAGAATAATAAAGGCCGAATAAAGCTCGTGTTTCTTTATGGAACCATAACAAACAGCAAGAAGGGAAATTACTGCTGTGCATTCCATTGGCTCTTTTCTACGTCTGTAAAATAGAAATAAATTAATATGAAAAAAAAAAATCCTTTCTGATTACAGTATACGTAGGAAAAGAGCGCAAGTTATGAGTGTATGTGTGTATACATGTGAACGTAAATGTAAATTGTGGTTGTTGTTTATGTCGTGTAATTGTTATTTGTTGTTTGTGTGTCGTGTTGTGTGTATATTTGTTGAGTGTGCGTGTTTATGTTTGTGTGTCTGTTGGGTGTGTAACGAGGCCCATGGGTGGTCGTGTGCACATAAAGTCGCGTCGGACACGATGCAGTAATTTTGGGGTAGAGGTGAAGGTGTAGCAGACTCCATGATCAGTAGCAGCGGCTTTATTATGGGAAAGGAATGGTACAACTAACGGACACATGTTCGGCCCGGTGAGTGTGCTGCAGGCTGTCTGACTGTCGCTCGCAGGCGACGTCACAAGGCGGAAGGCCTGCGGATGCTGCATCCAGTGTTGTGTTAAAAAGAAAGCTTGGCATGTAGGATGTAGTGTTATTGTATTAAGATATATGTATAAGTTCATAGTGTCATATGTATGGCAGTAGTAGCGGAGGGGCAGTATCGGCAACGTGTGGCCATAAGGAAAGCCTGTTGTCAGAGGGTTATGCGAGAAACAGGTAAGGTAAACAATGAGCTATTTTGGAAGGGTGCTGGTAGCATAGGCCTCACAGTGTGTGTGTGTGTGTGTGTGTGTGTGTGTGTGTGTGTGTGTGTGTGTGTGTGTGTGTGTGTGTGTGTGCGTGTGTGCGTGTGTGCGTGTGTGCGTGTGTGCGTGTGTGTGTGCGTGTGTGCTTGCGTGTGTGCGTGTGTGCGTGTGTGCTTGCGTGTGTGCGTGTGTGCTTGCGTGTGTGCGTGTGTGCTTGCGTGTGTGCGTGTGTGCTTGCGTGTGTGCGTGTGTGCTTGCGTGTGTGCGTGTGTGCTTGCGTGTGTGCGTGTGTGCTCGCGCGTGTGTGTGTGCGTGTGCGTGTTTTAATTTACTGAGTTTCTTAATCTTATTCATACTGAATGTATGAAGCCATCGGCCTTGTTTTGTGAATAAAGTTTTGGGGACTATGAGCACTTAAATATAATGGGGGAGAGGGGGATTGTGCATAAATATTTTGTTTGGTTTAAATACTCATAACAAAGTACATTCATTGTTATAGTTATTAATATCAAATGGTCAATTATTAAAATAAATAAATGTGCTAGACATCAGAAGTCATAAAGTACTAAGTCAAAGGTGTAAAAAAGAGGGGTGGATGATTGTAACAAAATGAGTTAAATGTCAAAGATCATACAGCACTTTAAGACAGTATGGTAGTGAAAAAGGGTAAAATGGGAGAACATAGGATAAGGCAGGGCTTAGTACAAGAGGAATGGCGGGTTAATAGCAAGTTAATCAAATGGAGAGTATCAATGCATATAAGGAAGAACACTTGTACCGAAACTGTTTCCGTCTCACTCACCGATTGTCCTGTCTATGACAAGGAATGGTCAGACTGAAAATGCCTTGCTCGCATACCTCATCGACTATGATACAGTGCCAGTCCAGTGCTACACTATTCCTCCCAGAGGCCAACGTAAGTCCTACACCAATATTGCCAAGATTAGCTTCCATAAACATAGCCTCCGGGGTAGTACAGTGGGTAGTACAGTGGTAACGTGTCGGCGGTTCGCGCCCCGCCCAGGCGCGAGAAGTTGCAATTGTCGCCTGGAGGTTACTGCTGTGACTGGGCACCTCGGCGGGTAAGGACTAGGCTCAGCGAGTCAGCACCAGCTGACACACGTTAGCGAGTCGGCATTAGTCGACACAGGATGGGCTCCTCTCATGGGCATAGCCCGGGCGAGACTCAGCTTCCCAGATCTATCTTATCCTTATCCATAGACGACCTCGCCTCATCAGGTTTATATTGGTAGAGTGTCCTACCCTTTCTGACCATATCGACTTCTTCCCTATCACTGTCACAAGTGTTGCCTTTTTGGCCACCCAACCAAACACTTGTTGCTCCACAGCCTGCTGCCCTCTATGTGTGCCAATGGTTCCTATAATGTAGTTTATAGGAGCTGCCCTGCCTACAAGCTCAAATCTGAGGTAGTTTTCAGATTCACCATGTGAGGCCAGACAAGAAGCACGCTCAGTAGAAGCAGTAGAAAGACAGGGGCATGAGGAAGATGGTGTGGTATGGCGAGAGGTAGTACAGTTGGGAGGAGGACAATAAGGATGAAGAATATTAATAAGGGGAGTGAGGGTAGACAATGAAGAAAACTGTGTAGTAGATGGAGTGGAGGAAGTTGGGAGAAAGGAAGGGGGTGCATTCTGAAGGATGAGGAATGACCTGGGTGGATAATTTGGAAAGGACAGGGTTGACTGCAACACTGAGGAAGGGGTATGAGTATCAGTCGTTGCCGTGGTCAAAGGAGAGGCAGGGGTCAGGAAACCACTGAAATCAAATTTAGATAGGCTAGTTGCCTTAATGCCCCTAATAAGGCTAAAACATCTTCATTATTGGAGATGGTGAGCCTGAAATAAATGTGGAGAGGAAATGGTCTACCCTTAGGGTCTCAGTGAGGGGTAAGGGCTTGACAATTAAACAAGGGATTACCTTGACTATGGCTCCTGGAGGCCATTCATGATTGACACAAAGCCAGCCTTTCATCCTTTTAGCATGGCTCTTACACCTTAGGAAGTGGACAGAAGGAGATGGTGAAGAAGAGAAGGAAAGAAAAGGGAGTGAAGAAAAGACCATGCAAAATTAGTTAAGGCAAGGGCTGAGGTCCAAGGTAGGGGTGATACCTGACCTAGGGGGCAAAAGAATTAAAGTCACTAGTGAACTCACTAAGAAAGCCACAAATTAAGTAAAATCGTCCATATGTATTTGCAGAATTCCGTCCCACTTAAAACTTTTTGAAATTAGTTACAAAAAGAATAAACTAATGGTTAAAATGACTTCAAAGTTTGATGAAGACTGAATAGGATTTAATACCTGATTATTTGACCACATATGCATACAACAGTTTTTCATAAAAGCAGCAAAATTAAGTACAATAGGAACCCTGTTTACAAGGAATTTAGACTTTTAACAGAACAATGCCTATCAAATAGTGACGAAAAATAAGGTCTCCTTCATCTTTAAGCCCTGCATTTTTTAAATATAATAATGAATGACCTAACTTTAGCAAAGTAAAAACAAAGTGATGTATGCAGATGACATTACAATGAAAATAGTTAATGAAAATCTTAACGAGGTGTTAAACAATCTATATAAAAGTAGGCTTAAAGCAAACAAACAATGGAGCAAATAAATGGAACTGAAGATGAATCTAGCAAAAAGTAAAGCAATGTATTTTACAAATGAAAACAAAGGTTTTTGTAACTGTATCACAAAACCCTCAGCTTAAAATATATTAGAGAAACCCTACTAATTTTAGAAACTGAATATTTAAATGGAATAGACATAATAATAATAAACTGTCAATGACAACTTGGAGAGCTAAAAGAGAGACAAAAATGAAAATCCTTGAAATATGGAATCAACATATTTGTTCCCCCTACCACTTTTCTTCCCACTCTCCCACAGAACACAGAACAATGACGATATTCTAGACACAAATAATGCAAATAAAACTTTTGACAACTAAACAAATATTAGAATGTAACCTTGGACAAATCAGAAAGTCTTTTAGCTACTTAGAGTAAAAGCATTAAAAATATACAATTAAACCTGAAAATAAATATAAGGCCTTCACCAAATATCAGCCCATTACCACCTTGGTAAAATATATCTAAGCACACACAATTTTATTGGTGTGTGTGTGTGTGTGTGTGTGTGTGTGTGTGTGTGTGTGTGTGTGTGTGTGTGTGTGTGTGTGTGTGTGGGTGTGGGTGTGGGTGTGGGTGGTGGGTGGGTGGGTGGGTGTGTGTGTGTGGGTGTGGGTGTGTGGGTGTGTGGGTGTGTGGGTGTGGGTGTGGGTGTGGGTGTGGGTGTGGGTGTGGGTGTGCGTGTGTGTGTACAACAAAAAATATTCGCAGATTAATCAAAAATACAAAAGACAAATACAACATCAGCTACAGTCTACATAGAAGATAAAAAGTCTCACTATATTATGGACATTTCCATCAAAAACATATATTTTGGAAGCTGAATTATACACTACAAAGTAAGGCCTAATATATATTCAAAATAATAAAATAAAAAAAGCAGTAACTCTCACTAATTTAAAAACATCCCTGCTCTTATTAAAGAAGAGAATCACAAACAAAAAACAAACAAGCAGTTGATATATGAAATTCAAAGACTAATACTAATGCAAGCATCAACAAATTGCAAAGAGAAAATATTACAACACAGCCCACAAATAAAGGCATAAGAGGCAATGGGATTACATATTTAGGGGCCAAGAAAGATTATAAATTTCCCCTAATCATTAACTAATCATTAGTCCTAATTCAATCTTTTAAATGACATGTTCAGATCTATCACCAACTAAAAGGTACTATATCCTGAGACGCATGAAGACATTTCTAGAAAATCAAGCATAACTCATTACATATAAATCAGAGGGAAAGGCTCCAGGTGATTTAGACAAGGCTATAGTCTAAAACCCCATAAAAGAAAGAATAAATAAGAAAACATATAAAAACACAAAATAACAAATTATGTAATCAGAAAATCACAATTTAATTATAAAACCAAGTGTTTATCTTATTATTTATCGTAAAAAGTAAAAAGTTATACTTTGTGTGCTATTAAATCACACCTAAAGACAACATGCTACTGTATGCAGACACACACTTAATATATATATAACTGTTCCTTATGTTCTTGAACCAAAAATAAATCAAATTCAAAATCATATTCCAAGATTCAATATTTCTGTTACTACAAGTATGCATCATGTTTTATATTAATTTATAGTCACATAACATTGCTCTCTTTGATACAATATTCTTTTTTCAATTTTCTGTTAATCATGTATCAGTGATCTACCATGCCTAATAATATTCACCATTTTACATATACATGTATATGCATACAACAGGAAAATTAAATATCTCTTAATGTGTAATCTGCAGATTCCAATTCCTTACATCATCCCAGTGGTCGTGTTCATAATGCAGTCTCTTCAAATGTGGTTCAACTTCTTTTAAGAGCGTTTTTTCCTCTTCTTCCGTAACAAAGTCTCTCAGAACTACAAAGGATGACGAGACAGCTTCTCGGGTTTCCACACTGGTCTCCTGGTGGAAGTGCAAGTACTCTAGAAGCCTCCCGGAGTTGCAATTCTCCTGTGACAAGTTGGAGGCGTAGCGCCGAATTTGCAATGGAGCGGGTGGAGTTTGCAACTGCTCTTTGGACATAAAGCTAAAAATATTCCGCTGCGCAAGAGCAGACTGTGCATACTCTTCGCGAGAGGATGTAGGACGAAGAGTTTTCACAGAAGAATTATGATCACGAATAGTATTAATTCTTTTTCTGCCAACCTCCGACACGTATGAGAGTCTACCAAGAATCCGCTTCATTTTGGACGTCGTTGCACTATTTATAGACATCGATAACGCATTACACATTTAGAGCAGATGCTGGAAGTCTACTTATCCCCGCTCCCTTCGTTTTGCTCTTGTTTCTTCGGAATTCTGATTGATTAAGAGTTCTTTTGAAGGGACTAACGCATGACCTTTCCTCGAGAATCAAAACAAAAATCAGCTGATCGGATGGGGGGGATCCCACTCCCTCCCCCCTTGTGTTCAGTTTTCAGGAATTAATATATACAATGATATACTTTATGCAATATTGTACTATATATACAATAATGTACTATATATACAATAATATACTATATACAATAATATACTTTATATACAATGATATACGATAATGTACTATATACAGTTACATACAATATTATAGTATATACAATAATATACTAAATTCAGTGATATATATATAAAACAATAAACTAATAATATATACAGTAAAAATAAGATGGCTAAGTATATTATCCTCGTAATGCCAGATATCTCATTCAAATCAACAGGTGAATGAAAGGCAACACTAGACCGTACCCTGGCGCTTGAGTCGGAGAGCGCCGTCGTGAGTTCGGACTTGGGTTGCCCGCGGCTTATGTCAAGAAGGAGGGCCTTGAGGTACGAAACATGTAAGTTCCTTCGCGTTCTGTCACAACGTGTCCAGTCAGAGGAGTCAGAGTAAGAGGAGGCGTGAACCTTCGTGGAGGACAAAATATTCCAGAGTACCCTGTGAGAACCGTCCGAACCTTCAGGGAGTAAACATCCTATATAACTTTAAACTTCGAGGGCAGTGAACGTAAGAATATTAATGGATACTGAACTTAATCCAGAACCAGGAAAAAAGCCTGGAACTCAAAATGAAATGATTTATGATTCCCAATTAACCCCTTGCCGACGGGTACGACGTGTAGACACGTGCTATGCCCACTGTGAGTACTTGTTTGATTGTTTTTTTCCGCATAGATGGCTACACTCCTCAAAAAAAAAAAAAAAAAAAATATCTGGAATTTCTTTAAAAAAAAATAACAGGGAAAACCACTAAAACTAATTTTCCACCAATAGAGAATGATCTCCCAGTATCAGAAATGCCCAAAAAACTAACACAATTCAAAAAAGAATATGAAAATGCAGTAAATAAGAGTCCCAAGAAAATATTGACAGACTAAGAGAGAGATAGATTATTAAATCTCCCAAATAATATAGAATTAAATAAAGAAATAAAGATTAATGAATTGACTTCAGTCATAAGAAATACTAAAAGAAATAAAGCCTATGGCCCAGACGAAATTCCTTAAGAATTTTATAAATATGCTCCAGAAAAAATAACAGAGAAAATATTTAAAGAAATTAACAATTACTGGAATGAAGGAGCATATCCACAAGAATTCAAAAATGTCATAATAAATCCATTAAATAAAACTGGCAAAAACCCATCAGAAACAAAATCCTATAGATTTATAAGTAGAATAACAACTCTGGGAAAATTTTTCAAAAATATAATAACAGAGATTAAATTGGTGGCTAGAAATAAAGAACAAATTAGATGAAGACCTCACAGGCTTTAGACCTAATAAAAGTACAACAGATGCTCTACAAGTAATAGACGCGCACACAAATAATGCAATTAAAGGGAAAAAATATGCATTACTAGCCTGTATAGATTTAGAAAAAGCATTCAACACTTAAACCATGATGCTTTATTAACAAAAATGTTGAATTTAGGAATTACAGGTACTTCATTAAATTGGACTTACCAGCGGGGTAGCTCAGGGCTCCCCAATAAGCCCAACATTGTTAAATATAATGATAACAGACCTAAAATTACCAAGAAACATAAATAAAATAATATATGCAGATAATATAACCTTAATAACCCTAAATAAAGATCTGACAGAAGCAACAAATTATCTAGAAAGAGCTTTAAAACATCTTAAAGAATGGGACTTAACAAAAAGTAAAATAATGGGTTTTTACACATAAAGAAATAAGAAATATTCATAACATAAAAATAGATGATGGAGAAATGGATTTTACAAATAAACATGAGATCTTAGGATTAAGATTTGATGCACCAAGACTAAACTGGAGAGAGCTTATTGAAAATGTAAAAATAAAACTTTAAAAAGAATAGATATTATGAAAAAACTATCTTCATACACATGGGGTGCAAATAAGGAAACACTACTCAAATTTTATAATATATACATCAAACCTAAAACAGAATATGGAATATCCATTTATAGAAATGCAAAAAAACACAATTTAGCATTAAGGATAACAATGGGTTGTTTCAGATCCACCCCAATAGTATCTCTTCATGCATTAACCAACAATATTCCACTAGAAATAAGATAAAAAGATAGAATGTATACAGCTAGCAAAAATACAAGAGAAACCAAATAAAACACCATTAAAACAACCAGTAATAAATAATATCAAAGAATATAATCCAAGAAAAGATAAAAGGTTATTAATCTACAGGGCTTCAGAAACTTGTAAAGAATTAAAACTCAACATAACAACTAATATAGTACAAAATAAAGGAACCAGATTCAGTTTTGGCAGCAATATCTATTCAAAATGCAAACATTACTACAATCTGGAAGCTACCAAAAAATACAAATATCACTGAAACAGAGTTATTCGCAATAGAACAGGGATTGCAATATATTCAGAACAATAAAATATCAAACTCGGTAATCTTCACAGATTCATATTCAGCATTACAATTGATAGTAAACCACAGGCCCAAAAACCACAAACATACAGCAAACAATACACACATGATCAAAACAGAAACAGAACATCAAATTACAATGGATCCCTTCACATAAAGGCATTAGTGGCAATGAAATAGTAGATCAAGCAGCAAAAAGAGCACACAAAATAACAAATCCTACTGCCATAGCAAAAGACATTAACAATTTGATACAAGAAATAAAAAACAAAAACAGAAAAACATGGGAAGAAAAACTGAAAGAAATATTAAATACAAAAAACTATTACATCAAAGATAACAAACCTAACCATGGACAAGATCAAAAAATAGAAAACTAGATGTCTGTTTATCACGTATAGAAACAAAACACACAAGACTAAAGCAGCATCTATATAAAGTAAAAATGGAGACAGACCCAACATGCAGATGGTGCCAACATGAAGAAGAAACCATAGAACATCTAACACTCCAATGCCCAAGATTTAACTCACAGAATAAAAGTATTTGAATCATTAAAAAGAAAAATAAATACTCCAGATATGTCTCTTTTAATAACAGGTGCAGAGCATTCACCAGCTAAGAAATACTACATATTAAGACACTTCAAGATATCCTACAAAGATAAAAAATAATAGATATGATATAAAGAACTTTAATCAACAAAGAAGAACAAAGAAAAACAGATCCAGGGAATATAGACTTCAAAAGTCTAAAACCCTATAAAAGAAGAAGACCTCAAGAAGGCGTTTAATTCCTAGCATCGCGAATCACTCTGGGAAATCCTAAGACTAAGAGGAATTCTAACAAGGATTCTTGGATTAATAGCAAGTCTGTATACTGGCACTGAAAGTGCTGTAAAGTGTGGTGGGGGCCTGTCGAGTTTCTTCCCTGTTAGTTCAGGTGTGAGGCAAGGCTGTGTTCTTGCACCAATACTTTTCAACACTTGCATGGACTGGATACTGGGTAGAGCTACTGTGCAAAGTCACTGTGGACCAACTCTGGGCAATATCAAGGTTACAGACCTTGACTTTGCTGATGATGTTGCTATTCTATCTGAATCTCTGGAAACCCAAGTGACGGCTCTTGATGCATTTACCAATGAAGCAAAGCCACTGGGGCTAGAGGTCTCCTGGACCAAGATCAAGATCCAGGATTTTGGGGGATCCTGTTCAGTCAGTATGTGCTTGAGGTCATAGAGAGCTTTCTATACCTCGGTAGTGCAGTTCATGAAATCTCTCGACAAGAGTATTTGGAGATGCCAGTACCTGTGCAGAAGGACCAAGCTTTGTATCTTCAAGGCCCTGATACTGCCAGTTTTACTAAACGGTTGTGAAACCTGGACTCTATCTTGTGTCTTGGAATCTCGTCTTGATGCCTTTTGTAACATCCTTGCGCCGGATCATGGGGTACGGTTGGCAGAACCATGTGTTCAACCAATGGTTGCACCGTGAGACAGGTACAGGAACTGTTACTTGCACAATCTGCGAAAACCTAACTCGGGTTATACAGTCACCTGGCTCGATTCCTTTCTGCCCACCAGGTTGCCTCTGTTCGAGACAACCCTGGGTGGAAGAGGCCTGTGGGATGACCGAAAAAGTCTTGGTTTGGGCAGATTAATCAAACCTGTCATAAAGAGCCAGAGCCATCTTTTATAAGGAAAATAGTATATGCAAATGATAGAGCAAATAAATTAGAAAAAAAAACTTCTGTCAGATCTGTCACATCTCAGAATTAACAAAGTTATTAGACATGCAAGTGTCACAGAGCCTGAAATGAGAACTTAATACTCCCTTGAGTATATATGATAATAAGTTGAACCCAAGTATATTCAGGTATAGGTATGGTCTCCTGACAAGTACAAGTCTCCCCATGAAGACACAAAGTGATGCAGACCCTTGTCAGTGTTACTTCATTTACATCATATGGAATTCAGTGTTTAAAAGGATTAATTAAATTCACCATGAATAACCCATTTCAGTGCCTACACAATCATGGTTGGTAATGAACTGTTGACTTGTACCACAAGGGTAGTCTGGCCCCTCCTGACCCTTCTGACCCAGCATATAGCACAGTGGTGCCCATGTTTACAAGACCTGTAGATTATCATCCTTATGTTCCCAAGACAGCCTACAGTGCCTTCTAAGACAATAAAGGTTTATCCCCAATATAGGACCTTCACCACACTCTAGCTTCAATGGAATGTCGAGTTCCCCTCAACTACCATTCTGTCTACCATACAACCACTGGAAAACCATTTCCCTGGTGTATAATGGTCTCCTTTGGTTAGGATTACTTATAAAATACCTTTCCAATGCTACTACCATAAGTCTGGCTGTTGACAGTATATCTGAGAAATTATGGAGATAAAGCAGACTGATATAAAATTAGTAAAAAAAAAAAAAAAAAAAACTTCCAGTACTGTTAAAAGCATTAACCAAAAAAATCTGATATTTAGGATTTAGAAGGATGACTTAATCGGCCCTTAATTTTATATATTTTTAAAATTAGAAGTAAGAATTAGAAAAGGATAATTACTTCCATCTTTCCTCCTCCCAAAATACAAAAACCTGCAATGCTAGAATTTATTTGTTTAAGTCTGAATGCCTAAGTTAGGAAGATTTCCCTTAGGTTATACCTCTTGAACTCTAAATATTGTTTGAGGTAAAATTAGAGAAAACTAGAGAAAACGAGCAGTGGAAAGTGAGAGGAGACGAGAGGCTTGAGCTTTTGAGCTCATATTTTGGCAGGAAAGGCAGAAAGGCTGGGTGGGATGGCCCAGCAGAGCTGAAGGAAGAATTAATGTAGCCTTGATGGAATCAGAGAAAGAAGAAAGAAAAGGAGAAGTGGATAACGTGATCACCAAGGAAAGTCCTGCTGATGCTCCTGGGATGAGAGTAAGCAGACCAAGAGGACAGGAGCAGACAGAAATCTTGTGAGTGCAGTGTTGTGGCACCTGATCTTGCCAACGGCTAGTGGGCTTGCTGATGACTGTGCCCACAATGCATATATAGTTGTGTACCGTATTATAAAGAGGAAATAACCCTAATATTTCAGTTATAGTTCTGTATTTATGTGTTTTGGACCTGAAATGAAAGTGCCAGTATGTATTTTATAGAGGTTCTTCTAATTAAAGTTTAGAAAAGGAACAGTATATTTATCCATTCTATTCACATTATCCGCCCAACATTTCAATATTATAAGTGATTGATAAGTGATAAGTGATTGATAAGTGTCATTATTTTCAAAATTTTATTCTGATATAATATCCTAATATTTATTGATCCTATCTGTCATACCATGAAGGCATATACAGTATCCATGATATTGTTTTTACAGTACACTCACTAAGATATGGCAATTAGTGTCTGTCACATGATGGTGAAATTAATTTGTTTTCTTTCTCTTTTACAGAGTTTTAAATCTAGAGGTGCTCAAGGATTTTGACAACAGCAATGGCGAATGATCAGAATCAAATATCAGACTCTAGTTACATGTTCTACAAACTGTTTGCCATAGTGCAAAGAGGAAAGGCTGTGCAAGAGCAAGTTTTCAAATGGGGTTATACTTATCCATGGCATATACCCATTGCGGTAACCCTTAGAGAACAGGGTATGCGTGAAACTGAGTTTAGATATTTCAGTAGACATGAGCGTGATCTTCTGAAACAGCCCATAGACCTTAGCAAATTCGATGTGACTCTAATGCATAAATTACTAGGATATGTTTCTGGATTGGCTCGTCGAGGTGATGCTATTTGGCTAACTCCAGGAGATACCTTGGAATATCATTTGACCACCTTCAAAAACATGAGGAATTCTTTATTTCATGAAGAATTTAACTCAGATTTAGAAACATGTTTTTTGAAAGGGCGGGAGATCCAAGATGTCTTGAAAAAGATTCTGTCATGTGCAGTGCAGCAATATCAAATTGATTATGAAACATATGCAAACTTGTGCCAAGAGCTAGACCATGACATAAACTCCATCATAAATATTAAAGAAACGACTGTTAGGGAAAGTGTTTTTGTGACTGACTTGAAAAATACATATAGTAGGTTGTCAGTCTTTTCACCTCTTTTTAATCTCTTTGATGATACAAAAAATATACATGTGGATAATGTGTTTACCGAAATGAAAATAACATTAAAAGAAAGTGAAGAAGATAATGAAGAACATGCTGAGGTTAAATATGATGAGTTACTGATGGTTGCAGAAAAGAAATTGAAGAAGACAAACAAGAGCAATATCTTAATGATTTTAGAAGGCCCGGCAGGAGCAGGCAAAACAACAATAACAAGAAAAATTATCCATGATTGGTCCTCAAACAAAAGTACCAGTACCATGAGTCATTTGAAAGACTATGAATTTGTGTTGCTCTGTGAATGTAAAGAGCAAAATGTAAAATCCCTCCCTGAGCTCCTTATGGCTCTCATGACATGTGAAAGTC
>NC_061857.1:10688097-10693097 GCF_019202785.1 Penaeus chinensis
AAAGAGAGAGAGAGAAGGAAAGAAAGAAAGAGAAAGAGAGTGAAAGAGAAAGAGAGAGCGAGAGAGAAGGTGTGTGTGTGTGTGTGTGAGTGAGTGAGTGAGTGAGTGAGTCAGTGAGTGAGTTAGTGTGTGAGTGAGTGATAGCGTTAATGAATGAAGAGGGAAGAGAAAATTAATATGTAAATTAGAGTATTCTAATTTCTCTTCTTTTCTCTTCTCTCTTTTCTCTTTTCTCTTTTCTCTTTTCTCTTTTCTCTTCTCTCTTCTCTCTTCTCTCTTCTCTCTTCTCTCTTCTCTCTTCTCTCTTCTCTCTTCTCTCTTCTCTCTTCTCTCTTCTCTCTTCTCTCTTCTCTCTTTTCTCTTTTCTCTTTTCTCTTTTCTCTTTTCTCTTCTCTCTTCTCTCTTCTCTCTTCTCTCTTTTCTCTTTTCTCTTTTCTCTTCTCTCTTTCTCTTTCTCTCTTTTCTCTTTTCTCATCTCTTCTCTTCTCTCTTCTCTCTTCTCTCTTCTCTTCTCTTCTCTTCTCTTCTCTTCTCTTCTTTCCAAAATTTAAATTTGTCCTGTGGCAATCTCACTTACTGGCAAACATAAAAAATATTTATCTAATTAGTTGTCATTTATCATGTACTAGCAAAGAGTAAGTTTTGGCAAAAAGATTGAAATTGTTTTCCTACTTTGGCCATCATCTTTAAGTGTAGTTGATGAAATATGCTTCATTTTTACAGCCATATGTTGTAGTGATGCGCACTTATATTATACAGTATCACATAAAGAAAATGCTAATCTTGCAGAGTATTTCTTCCAGATACAGCACTCTTAAGTTCCCAGGTGCAACAGAGAACATACTTGTGTGTGAACAGCTGCTGAATGGACTGGCTAGCAGTGGGATTAAAGTGAGAGAACGGTTGGAGTTTTCCCCACCTATAAGAACAGTGGAAAAGCAAAGACTCAAAGACCTCTGCAGAACACGGCTGGGCTGGCAGCTCAATGTGTAAGTGTTGGCAGTCTTACAAATGCCTATTGTAAATAAAGCTTTTAACTACATTTAGAGGATTTGGATTTGTTTAAAGATTTCTCTGCCTTTGGTATCGTACTAATTGTTACATTTTTTGGTTGGCACAGGATGGAGGAGGAAGATATTTGGACAATTTGGTGGTCTCGGAATACGAGGTGAACATGATTTGCAGGCCAGATGTTTTAGAAGTTTGTACAAATCCATTTTGTAAAGAAAACCTATTCCATTTTTAAGAGATACTGTTACATTTACACAATTGTTTTAAATATTTATAGTAGTAGCAATTTCCTAGTGTCTCTTGTTTTTAACAGATGAGATATTTTTCTGATGTGAACAAGAATTTTTTGGTAAAAAAGAAGGTGATTACTGTATTCATATATTATTATGTGAAGGGATGATTTGTATATTATATCATGTTTGTTGAATATTTAAAGGAGAAAAAGAACAGTGTGTTTATGTGGATCCCTACAGGGAGCAGAAATACTAATAGACAGAGAGACAGTCAATTATTCAATTACATAGCACCACAAGTAAAACACTTGATGATAAACAGGTTGATACGTACACTCACTCACTCACCTGGTATCTTTCTTAATTTGTTTATCTTATTAGTTTGATCATCACACCATTTGTTATCAGAAACTTACAGACATGAATTTTTTCAGAATCGTGAACTTTGTTATTAACCTCATTACCCTTCATTATAGGTCTCATTTCATGATTCTTTTTAACTTAACCCAATGTTACTGGGACAATGCTGTGCTCATTTTAGAATTTTTTGTGAAATGTCTGCCCATAGATGGCTCTGCTAGTGCTTAGCCACAAAGGGAGTCAATTAGTAGAACTTGTGACCGTACCTGATTTGAATTGGCGGGAAAAACGTATTTTTTACTAGTGCCACGAATATCGATGGTGTAATTTTTATTATAAACATTATAATTATTATAATGTTTTAAACATTAGTAACAGCAAAATAAGATACCGTGAAATATTTTTGTAAGTCAAAGAAAAGAGTAAACGGGCAAGACAGGCAGTACTCATAACTGGCTCATTGGTGATTTAGTACAAGTGTAGCCATCTATGTGTAAAAACAATCAAACAAGTACTCACAGTGGGTATACACGTACGTACACGTCATGCCCATCGGCAAAAGATAAATAAATGTAAGAAATTTAAATAAAACTGAAAGTGACGATATGTACTGATATGGTACATGGTAAATTATAGCTGTTTTTTGTTTTTGTTTTTTGTTTTTTGTTTCCTGTCTTATAGGTTTAGTTTCTGGATTGTTGCATTTTCTTAATTGCTTCTTATATTTATTATTAACTCTGTTTACAGAAAATTTACATGTCTATGGCATAAACATTAATATATTCATGTAAATGTACTAAAATCTCATGATTGTAATGCACTAATTTAACATCATTTATATAATAGATGAATGTTTTAAGCTCTCAAAGCATTGTATAAATGCATTTTCAGGCAATTGGTCTATTAACACCTTTGAATATGCATGCTCTCAGTTAATGCTATGTGGGTTTGTGGCATGTTTAAATGTCATCATAGAAATAAATTATCTTTTTAATTTTGTCAAGTATGGCTGGGGATCCTGGATAGGCATACTAAGTATCTAATCATGTATGGGGGGATACTGGTCACACTTTACACAGCCCCCCCCCCCTCCCAGTATGGAACTATTGTCCCAGAAAATACCAAAGTGTTTACAAAAACCTCCTGAATGAACTATACATTGAAGGTAGTTGTATATTCTATGCATCAAATGAAATTTTCAAGGAAGAAGACACTGTTCTCCAAAAAAACATAATACAAATGTGCCAGCTACCCCAGTACAACATATTTCAACTGGTCTAGAAAATCTGATAATAAATTTTCCTATTTGCTATTAGTGCAATCAAATGGTGTGTGTGAGACGTAATTACAGACTGAATAAAACTCGTTAGGAAGAAGCAAATAATATAACTGAAATTGAGTAAAATAGAATCCATTACCGATTGAAAGGAAAGGAGAAGATAAGACCATGCAAAATTAGTTAAGGTTGAGGGATGTGGTCCAAGCCAGGGATGATCCCCTTCGTCAGGCCCCAGTCTCCTTCTCCTAAGCCCCCCACAACAACAACGTGCAAGGGAGTAGGAAGGGGAGCCATATTAAGAAATTGAAATATAATGTAACATTTTGAACTCTTCATGAGTTCCACTTCAGAAGAATAATTAACCAAAAGTGATTTTGGTTAATTATTCACCTGAAGAAAGACTCATGAAGAGTTTGAAATGTTATATTTTCATTTCTTATAGTGGCAGTTTCCAGTTTAATTTTCGTTAAATATATATTTTTAAAATACTTATCGGAAATAATCATATTAACCTAAAGCCGACGGGCATGGTATACGTAAATACCATGCCCACTGTGAGTTTACTTTGTTAATTGTTCTTACACATAGATGGCTCCACTTGTACTAAGTCACCAATGAGCCAGTTATGAGTACTACTTGTCTCACCGGTTTACCCTTTTCCTTGATATTCCAAAATATTTTATGGTCTCTTATAATGTCAATAATAAAAATGGTATCATTGATATTGATAGATTTAGTAAAAAAATAAAAAATAAAAAAATAAAGTTTTTAACCATGAATTCAAGGAAAGGTGAAATCAGGTAAGGTCACAAGGTCACTGACTGACTCTCTTGTGGCAAGCACATGCAGAGCAAAGCTTTTTCACAGCAACATTAGGGTAATAGAGGTAATTGTGTGTGGGACACAGATGATTAGCAACCCTTGCTTTGAATGAAATTGTATTCAATAAAACTACATTTATAATTCTCAGAGAAAACTTTATTTTCATTTTCTACAATTATTCCAAAGACAAATGAAACATTCTATGCACTTTTTCACCTCACTAAAATAGTATTTGGAATCAAAAGTTTAATATATACACTGGCTATACAGCTTGAGAAACACCTAAAGCAGACATTTTACATACACTATCTGTCAAACTAGAATGAACTTAGCCTAAAATAAATAAACCATATGTTAAGGTGGTCATTCAGTGTAACAGGTAGAATCTGAAGGAGAGGAAGCTGTACAAGCAGTATGAAGTTTAATGTTTGTATGTTTGTGTACATTTTTAAAATAAATAATAATATAAATATATATAAATATATATAATATATATATATATATATATATATATATATATATATATATATATATATATATATATATATATATATATATTTGCCGATATCTTGGGTCATGCAGATAGATGGTATTTAGGTCTCAATCAAGTCCCAACCACAAACTTAAACATTTTTAATATACTTAGTTTATTATGTATAACCCTTATTTAAATAATACAGAATAATAAATATAAAGACATTCATATTTTGCAAATATACAAAAATCTGAAATCTGTTCAAGAGTTTAGTAACAGGGTTCTTGTTCATGTAAAAGTCTGAAAATAATAACAAAAACTTTTCTCGAACTTCATACTGTAATTTGTACAAGCAACCAATAAAACAGCTGTCATCATCAACTGCAAATATTTGATTAGACAAGCCACTCTGTAGTCAGTAAATAAATAACTTACTGCTAACTAGAAACGATAGAGAAAACAATATGGTACAGATCTTTTCCGTAGCAACAGAAAAGGTAAATAATCACAGTAATTGTTCTCCAGTCTTGACAGAATGCAATTCACTAGTGTAGAAAACTTTCTTATTAACATTTCCTCACTGAGATCCTCAACCACACACTCCTGAAAGCTATACAGAGGAAAGGCAAGAGGGTTAATAGACTTTACAATTTTCATAACCATGTCTGACCAAGAAAATTTACAGAATGAGTTTCCTACTGAACCTTTCCTTCTTTATACATACATATATATATATATATATATATATATATATATATATATATATATACATACATATATATATGTATGTATATATATTTATATATATACATATATATAT
>NC_061857.1:10703097-10710597 GCF_019202785.1 Penaeus chinensis
CACGTGATACGGCGGTCGGATTACCTGCAAACAAACCTCCTTGAATTCTCATCTCTCCCTCTTTCCCCCTTCTCTCTCTCTCTCTCTCTCTCTCTCTCTCTCTCTCTCTCTCTCTCTCTCTCTCTCTCTCTCTCTCTCTCTCTCTCTCTCTCTCTCTCTCTCTTCTCTCTCTCCTCTCTCTCTCTCCTCTCTCTCTCTCCTCTCTCTCTCTCTCTCTCTCTCTCTCTCTCTCTCCTCTCTCTCTCTCCTCTCTCTCTCTCCTCTCTCTCTCTCCCTCTCTTTTTCTCCCTCTCTCTTTCTCCCTCTCTCTTTCTCCCTCTCTCTCTCTCCCTCTCTCTCTCTCCCTCTCTCTCTCTCTCCTCTCTCTCTCTCTCCCCTCTCTCTCTCTCCTCTCTCTCTCTCTCTCTCTCTCCCTCCTCTCTCTCTCCCTCTCTCTCTCTCTCCCTCCCTCTCCTCCCCTCTCACCTTCCTCTCCCTCTCTCTCTCATCTCTCTCTCTCCTCTCTCTCCCCCCTCCTCCTCTCTCCCTCTCCTCTCTCTCTCCCTCTCCTCTCTCTCTTCTCTCTCTCCTCCTCTCTCTCTCCTCTCTCCCCCTCTCTCCCTCTCTCCCTCTCTCTCTCCCTTCTCCTCTCTCTCTCCTCTCTCCTCTCCTCTCTCTCATCTCTCCTCATCTCTTCTCTCTCTCCTCCTCTCCTCTCCTCTCATCCTCTCTCTCTCTCTCTCTCTCTCTCTCATCTCCTCTCTCTCTCTTCTCTCTCCCTCTCTCCCTCTCTCTCTCCTCCCTCCCTCTCCTCCCTCCTCTCCCTCTCTCCCTCTAGTTTCTCTGTCTCACTTTATCTTAACTCTCCTCCCCCTCTCTCCTCTCCTCCTCCCTCCCCGCTCTCCTCCCTCCCTCCCTCCTCCCTCCTCTCTCTCCTCTCTCCCTCTCTCTCTCATCTCTCTCTCCTCCTCTCTCTCTCTCTCCCTCTCTCTCTCTCCCTCTCTCTCTCTCCCTCTCTCTCTCCCTCTCTCTCTCTCCCTCTCTCTCTCTCCCTCTCTCTCTCTCCCTCTCTCTCTCTCCCTCTCTCTCTCTCCCTCTCTCTCTCTCTCCCTCTCTCTCTCCCTCTCTCTCTCTCTCTCTCCCTCTCTCTCTCCCTCCCTCCCTCCCTCCCTCCCTCCCTCCCTCCCCTCCCTCCCTCCCTCTCTCCCTTAGTTTTTTTGTAAACTAAACTTTATAAACTTAAACTCCCTCCCCCCCCCCTCCCTCCCTCCCTCCCTCCCCCCTCCCTCCCTCCCTCCCTCCCTCCCTCCCTCCCTCCCTCTCTCTCTCTCTCTCTCCCTCTCTCTCTCTCTCTCTCCCTCCCTCCCTCCCTCCCTCCCTCACTCACTCCCTCCCTCTCTCCCTCTCTCCTTCCCTCCCTCCCTTACCTTGACCTTCTCCGCCTTCCGCTGCGTGACCTTCGTGATGAGCAGCAGGTCGGTGAAGAGGAACACGTGGACGTCCATCTTGGTGTGCGGGTCGCGGAGGCGGAGGTCGCCGTGGTGGAGGATGTGGCGCGGCAGGTGCTCGGGACAGCCGGGCATGGGCTGCGTCAGGTTGAGCTCCGAGTAGTTCCTCACGACGCGTTCCAGCTCGTCGTCACGCGCCTCCTGCCGGAGAGGGAGAGGAAGCGGGGGGTTAAGGGGTGCCGGTGCTGGAGAGGGGAAGAGAGAGAGAAAGGGGGGAAGGGAGAAAGGGGGGGAAGGGAGAAAGGGGGGGAGGGGAGTGTAGGGGGAGGAGGGAAGGAGAAAAGGTAGAAGAGAGAGAGTAGAAGTGGAAAGTCGGCGGAAGGATGAAAATGGAAAGGGGGAGGAGAAAAAGAGTGAAAGAAGAAAGATGTAGAAAGGACGTGTTTGTTAGCGAAGAGCAGCGTGAGGCCAGTGGAGAGAATGAGAACTGAGAATATATATGGAAATGTTGGCATCCATTTCCCTACATAAGTAAAAACAAAATCTTAGACATGTACAGCTATGCATTAACCTGAATTCATAACTTTATTCTGACCATTCACATAAGCTCGAGGGATTTTCAAAACAAAGCCGTAAATCATATGGAACACACTCCGAAGAAAGACACAGTTCTAGTGTAAGTCCCTCTGAGCATCTTGGAGTGAACTGAGATTTACCTAGATTACTGTCACTGTAAAACTTTCAATTTCATTTTCATAGAGTCCCAAGCAGTTAAAAAAATAGCAATGACACACCTTCTACAGTAGGCAGCAATGCATACTATGTATATAGGCTTTCTTATCCGCTATCTTATCCTTTCCCTATATAACATGGATTAAGTGTTGCTAAGTTCATTTCGAAGAGTATTATACTGAAGTTCCAAAACAGCTGTCAATGCATTTTCCTGAGCTTAAAAGAATAAGAATAGATCCTCTGTTAAAAAAAAAAAAATAGCTTTCGAAGAACAACAGTTCACGGTAACTCTAATCTCTAAATGCAAGTATGTAAATTAGTCCCATTTGGGTGAATGATCGGAAGAATCGGTCAGAAAGAGGGTATTTGATAACTGAATCAAGAGAAATTTATCATTATTTTCTGACTCTCAAAATGATTCTCTAGCATGTAATAACATTTTTTTTTTTTTTTTTTTTTTTTATCATACTCATTGTTTCATCTCGTTCGTTAGAAGTAAAGAATATAAATACACATTTTTCTCGCAAGTGAAACTATGGTACGAAATAACAGTAATGCTTAATTCAATAATTAAATATAATTTTAGCATTTTATGTTTTTTTTCCGAGATGGTTCTACAAGCAATCTATTTTGTCATCAATACACCTACCATGCCCATAATGAAACACAAACATTATTTCAAGAATTATACCGTAATTTAAGCATTACATATTCCGTCACTTAACACCGACAGGATCTACCGGATTATCTATGTAATGAAAAGGAAAACTGAGTCAATCTGAAAGAAATTACTCTCACTAAATAAATTCATGCAGGAGAACGTTGGCAAAAAATAAATGAATAAAAAAAAAAAAAAAAAATGAAAACATAAATAGTGGACTTATGCCTTAGAAACTGAATTCATAATTCGGAGTCAGATGTATATCTTTTCAATAGTCATTAAGTGACCTCTGATGACATGGCACTGTCTTGGACCCGACGGTGCCGCGAAATCAGTTCTATGTGCAGGTTCTATACTAGATTGTAAGTAGATCTGTATGTGTACGTGTGTGTGACTGTCTGTGTGCGTGTGCGTGTACGTGTGAGTGTGCGTGTGCGTGTGGGCGTGTGCGTTAAACGTATTCGCGAACGTATACGTGTTCGTGAGCCCCTAAGCCTCACCACAGCGTCATAGGATTCGATCCTCTTGGCGATGTCTCGAAGGCGCTCCTGCTCGTGCTTGTGTCTCAGCGCCGAGTTCACGTTCGACACGAAGGTCTCCACGTGGCTTATCTGCGGGGGGGGGGGGGGGGGGGGGGGGTGTAGTAATGGCAGTATTTCAGATGATGGTGATGATGAATAACAATGATAATGATAATCATAATGCTAATAATAAAAATAATGATAATGATAATAAAAATTATAACGATAATAATAAGTAATGGTACTACTAATAATAATATTAATAATTACTACTACTACTACTACTACTACTACTACTAATAATAATAATAATAAGAGAGCAATTTATAATAATTAAAATAGTAAAAATAAAATAACAACATTAACAATAATAATATCTAAAACGATAATGATGATGATGAAGATGATGATGATGATGATGATGATAACAACTACAACAATAACAATAATAATAACAAAAATATAAACAACAACAATAATACAAAAAATAATGATACTACTACTCCTCCTCCTACAAATAACAGTAACAATAACAAAAATAACAACAATAAAAATAATAATACAAATATAAGTTACAACTACCAGTCAAAATCACACAATCTCGCCAGCCAGTCCATACCATTATGATCACCACCATCACTACCAGTCATAATCACCATCACCTCAACGACCAGTTATCACCATCTCTCCATTACCAGTCACTATCATCACAGCCACCTCATCTACCAGTCATTCATCATCATCATCATGACTGAGCATCTCCAATCCCAATCATCCTCATTTTCACCATCTCTCCAACACCAATCATCACCACCAATCTCTCCACCAATCTCTCCACCACTAATCTTCAACCATCTCACCACCATCAACCATTCACCACCAGCACCTGCTCCTCGACTCACCATATCCTGCAGGCTGATCCTGTGGTCCTCGAGGTTCGTCTTCTTTGCAATGGCCTTGAGGAGGAGCGAGTATTTGGTCAAACGTTGCATAGGTTGAACGAGGATGTCCATCAGTCTGAGTCGGTTGCATTCCTTCTGAGTCTCGCACCACTGCAACGGGAGTGAGACGTCTTGGGCACGAACTTGGCACAGGGTGGGGAGGGGGGGGGAGGGAAGGAAGGAGGGAGGGAGGGAGGGGTAGGGGAGGAGGGAGGGAGGGGGAGGGGAGGAGGGGAAGGAGGGGTAGAGGAAGGGGAAGAGAGAAAGGGAGGGAGGGAGGGAGGGAGGGAGGGAGGGAGGGAGGGAGAGAGAGAGAGAGAGAGAGAGAGAGAGAGAGAGAGAGAGAGAGAGAGAGAGAGAGAGAGAGAGAGAGAGTTAGAGTTAGAGAGAGAGTTAGAGAGAGAGAGAGAGTGAGAGAGAGAGAGAGAGAGAGAGAGAGAGAGAGAGAGAGAGAGAGAGAGAGAGAGAGAGAGAGAGAGAGAGAGAGAGAGAGAGAGAATGAGAGAGAGACATATAGATGGACAAATGGACACAGAGAGAAAAAAATAATAATGTAACAACGAAATTAGTGAGACTGATGACTAAGCATCCAACGTCTATATCCATAGGCCTATACCATAAGCTTTGAACGTTATAGCACAAGAAAATTTAAAATTCAAAATTCAAACCGTTTCGATACGCACCGCAAGATACATTTTGAAATATTCGTTGTCGTGGTCCTTTTCCTTACAGTACTGCTGGCAAAGGCTCTGGTCTAAACAGTAGCGTGTGTAAGGGTGGAACAATTCGTCGAACTGTGAAGAAAGGCATATAGATAAGTGGATAAATAAATAGGTAAATAAGAGGAAAAGACTAATCACAAACACGTATATAAACAAAGGTACAAGATGACCGATGTGAGAGGGAAAAATGCCTCCTGAGTTATACATTTTCTTCTTCTTTTTTTTCTCGTAAAAAAAAGAAAGAAAAGAAATTAAAAAAAAAAAAAAAAAAAAAAAAAAACGTGTCCCCCGAGGTGATTTCAAAAGGGCGTCTTTTCACAAAATTTCCACAAGGGCATCCCTCGGAGGACTTCTTCAGTGACGCTTCCCCAAGAACAGCTCCCACACCTCTCACCCGCTTTCCCACAGGGAGGGCCCCCGCCACTCCCCAAGGGCCTCACCTTGTAGAAGGCCTCGGCGAGCAGGGTCGGGTCCAGCGGCTGCCGGTTGGAGCGCGCCTCCTCCAGCATCCTCACCACGTGCTCGCGCCAGAAGGTGAGGTTGGCCGCGTAGATCTCCTGGATGTTGCTGAACAGCTTGTCCGTGTCGATCTCGCACAGCAGAGACTCGTTCTGCAGGTTGCACAGGCAGGCGAGGAAGAGCTGCGGCGGGACGGAGAGAAACAATATAAATGATATGTATGTACATATATACATATATACATATATACATATATATACATAAGTAAATGTGTTAATGCGTAAATGCATATCTATCTATCTATCTGCATATATATATACATATATATACATACATATATATATATATATATATATATATATATATATATATAAGAAGAAAAAGCATGCTGGTAAAAGTAAAGGAAAGGAAAGTCAAGGCATTCTTTAAAAAGTTAAAGGGAAGGAAAAGAAAAGAAAAAGAATAACTGTCGATGATTAATGAGCCAATCCCGCTCCAATTTCCACTAATCTGCGTGGCCATTCCTAGAGAGTTAATTAACGATTTATCAGAAGAGGGGGAAATAAAATCCTGAACTCTTTCTGGGGGAACTTCCGTTATGAAAATGTATTTAGGAGGAAGAAAGAAGACGGAGACAGACACAGACACGCGGCACAAGTGTTAAACAAGGTCGTTGCAGTGTCCTTTCCCTCCGCTCTCTCGTTCCCTTCCTCCTCCTCCTCCTCCCCCTCCCCTCTCCCGTATCTTCTCCCTCTCTCCTTCCTTCTCTTCCCTTCCCTTCTCCTCTTTCCCTTTCCCATATCCCTCCTCCCCCATTCCTCTTCCCTCTTCTTTCCCCTTTCACTTCTCTCCTCTTTCCCATGCCTCTCCTCTCCCCCCACCCCTCCTCCTTTTCTCCCCCACCCCCTTCCTCCCGTTCTCCCCCACCCCCTCCTCCTGTTCTCCCCCCACCCCCCTCCTCCTTTTCTCCCCCAGCCCCTTCCTCCTTTTCTCCCCCAGCCCTTTCCTCCTGTTCTCCCCCAGTCCTTTCCTCCTGTTCTCCCCCACCCCCCTCCCCTCAACCACATACCCCACGTCAGCCTTAATTACACACTGTTAATATCATGGCCGACCAGAGGGCCAGACCAGAGCATCACGTGACCCGGATATGACGTCAGTATGTCAACAAGAAAATGAAGATGATGTTGATGTTGATAATTATTATGGTGGTGATGATGGAGATGATGGTGATTATGATTATGGTGGTGGTGATTATTGTGATGATTATGGTGGTGGTGATGGTGATGTGGTGTTGCTGGCGATGATTGATATGACGTCAGTATGTCAACAAGAAAATAGAGATGATAATTACGGTGTCGGTAATGATGATGGCGGTGGTGATGATTATAGTGTTGGTGGTGGTGATGATTATAGTGGTGGTGATGATGGTGGCGATGCTAGTGGTGTTGATAGTGGTAGTGGTGGTAATGAAGATAAGGATGATGGTGGTGATAATAACTAATACTACACAGATCTTAGGGGTCATCCATAATTATTAACATTTTCAAAAGAGTACAAAAAGCACTCTTTTTCTGGGACACCCTCCCCCTCCCCCCTCCCTCCCCCTTCCCAGAGAGTACTTTGAAAATTTTGATCCTCGAGCATAGATGAAGCAACCACCCTGCGCGTTGTACAGGGTGGTCCGCTAAAACTGTCCCCTGATGGCACCGGGGGATCAGGTTATGATCTGGAACCATGTGAGGACATTTTACTCAACCCGAGATTTCACGTTTGACAAACAACAATGTACCCAAAAACAGTTGTAATTACCAATAATAATGCCCTGATTTGATAGTCTGGTACAACACTAAGAGCATACTAAGGACCATCATTATTTCTCACTAGAATAATAGGCCCCACAGCTACTGTGGTTTATCGAACCCCAGTTTGACATACGTGTACATCAATGAGAGATCTCAAGTTCCCAATCGTCAATAGCTGCCTCTGTTGATATTGAATGTGGCGCTGTGTGCATAGCGGCGGGAAATGTAATTATGT
>NC_061857.1:10713446-10715946 GCF_019202785.1 Penaeus chinensis
ATGCCGCTCGAAAATGGAACGCCACAGGGTGGGGTTCTCAGTCCAGCCCTATTCAACACTTTAATGTCCTGCATCCTCAACATAAACCTCCCAGTGGGGTGCCAGATCATCTCGTATGCAGACGATCTCGCTATCACCTCCACTGGACCACGCAGCCAGAATAAAGCCCAGCGTTGTCTGGACCTCGTGTCAGAGGAGTGTTGTAGGACAGGACTAAAGATCTCTGCTGCCAAATCCAAAGCCATGGCTTTGAGACAGAGAGTTCGAGGCACAAGACTGAAAATCCAGGGAGTGGAATTAGAATGGGTCAAGGACTACCTATACCTTGGGGTAAGGATAGACCGGACCCTCTCCTTCCATAAGGAGGTCTGGTACCTGGTTGACCGAACCAAAGCAAGACTGTCTGTCATGAGAGCAATGACTGGGAGACGCATAGGGGCCAGACACAAAGTACTAAGATCATTCTATGTACATGCTGTCCGGCCCATTGTGGACTATGCCTCAGTCGCTCTAATTGCTGCAAAGAAAAAGCACACAGACAAATTAGAAACAGTACAAAATGAAGCTGCCAGGATCATTCTGGGTGCCCCGAGGTGGACGAAGGTCCTCAACCTCCTGATGGAGGCAAACCTTCTCCCCCTGGACTCAGGAATCGATCTAACGGCAACACAATTCCTGTCAAAGGTCATCCAGGCTCCCAGGAACACAAGCCTAAGACAAAAATTAGTCAGATGCCTCGAACAAGACAACGAGCTCGTTGCAAACAACTCCTGGCTGTCTCATACAGCCAGGGTGTTGATACGCCATCAGCTCAAAGAACAGCTTCTTGTTAAGGGCATGGACTCCCCCCACCCCGACTTTGCCGAAGCCCCGCCGTGGGCACTGAGCCTGATAGAGTTCAACATAATGAGCCTGTCAATGAAAAAGAGCCTATACCCCATGCCTAGCCTAAAGGCAGAAGCCCACAGGGTCATTGCAGCCATCACTCCTCCGGGTAGTAGAACATACTACACGGATGGATCGGTCGATCCCTTGAGCCACACTGCAGGCGCCGGCTTTGCAGCTAGGGATGCCACGCGATCCATGAGGGTAACAGACAACGCCTCCTCGCTACAGGCAGAGGCAGTTGCAATCATGGGAGCCCTAGGCCACGCGTCCCTAAGGGAAGGACACGTGGTCATACACACAGACTCCAGGGCAGCCATTGACTGTCTTCAGCACAGCTCACCCACAGACAACATCTACCTACTGACCACGATTCTCACAATGGCACAGAGAATTCTTGCTCAGGGTAGAAGAATTATCATCAACTGGGTCCCAAGCCACATCGGCATCAGAGGGAACGAGCTTGCTGACAGACTAGCCGTCGCTGGCAGGGGTATGCCCCCAAATCCCATGACGATAAAACCGAGCCGAAAATTACATATGGAGAAGTGTGCGTGTGTGCGTGTGCGTGTGAGTGTGTGTATGTGTTTGTACGTGTGTGTGTATTATTGTATGTGTGTATATATATTGTTATATAATACATTTTATATATATTATGTATATATTACATATATACTATATATTATATATTATATATGTGCGATTGTGCGTGTGTGTGTGTGTGTGTGTTGGTGTGTGTGCGTGCGCGTGTGTGTGCGTGCTCGTGTGTGTGCGTGTGAGTGTGTGTATGTGTTTGTGCGTGTGTGTGTATATATATAATACATTTTATATATATTATGTATATATTACATATATACTATATATTATATATCATATATGTACGTGTGTGTGAGTTAATGTGTGTGTGTGTGTGTGTGTGTGTGTGCGTGCGCGTGTGTGTGTGTGTGCGTGTGGGTGTGTGTGTGTGTGTTTGTACGTGTATGGTCGGTCGTACCTTCCTACGGCAGCTCCACAGAGAGGAAACGAGAACCTCCCCCTCGGCCAGCTGGTACTCAGACGCCACAGGCTGTGAACCACTGGCACTCTCTGAAGTAAGCAACAGAGGTACCGAAGTCATTCTTCACAGAATGCGCCTAGGTTACCACTGTGCATGGCAGATTATCCCAACAATCGAACGCGATGAATGGTGCTGCAAGCACTGCGGCGAGCCGAACGCCACACTAGTCCACTACCTAGAAAATTGTGACCATACACAATTCCTGAGACATGGACCGCCCACAACAGCCGCCGTGCTGGTAAAGAGGCTATGCGAAAAGCTTACACCATGGCGGCAGGAGCGCTTGCTGGCAATCCCGCCGCCACGGTAAGCACCGAGTGTCAGACAACTCAATGAGACAGCCGTAAAAAAGCTGACACAGGCCGGGCCATATCTAGAAGGCCCGGGCGAAGCTAGAACTTCGCAAACCCCCCCCCCCCCCAGTGACGCGCTCACGAGCGCGCGCATGTGCCAGTGTGAAGGCGCGCGCGCGCGCACGCATGTGTGTGTGAACGTATGTGTGTGTGTGTGTGTGTGTGTGTGTGTGTACGTGTGTGCGTGTGAGTGTGTGTATGTGTT
>NC_061857.1:10720946-10725946 GCF_019202785.1 Penaeus chinensis
GTCGTGTAGTGTGTCTGAGTCTGGATGGTCTGACACACCTGAGAAAATAATCTATTGTGAAATTCCCTTCCATTGTCTGCAACCAATAGGCGAGGGGGACCAAAGAGAGTAATGTAATCTTTAATAAAGGCATCAGCAACTGTCTGGGCTTCCTTATTAGGCAGAGGAATCAACTGTAAATATCTTGTGAAATTGTCTATAATTGCCAGAACGTACCGGTTGCCGTGGGTAGACCCTAGCAAATCGATAAGATCCACCGATACTCTCTCCATGGGATGTGTAACTTCTGGCATTGAAGCTAATGGAGCCCTTCTTCCTGCTCGGCCCTTCCGTCGCTGACAAGTCAGACACGAGTTGATATATCTCTTGGTCTCTGCCAACATCTGAGGAAAGTAATAGTGATCCCTGAGCCGACAGTAGGTTCTGAAGATTCCTGGATGGGCAGCAGCTGCATCTGCATGAACAGCATCCAGAGCTCTAGTCCTCAGAGTACGGGGAATCACTAGGTGGCTAATTACTCTCCCAGGGAGGACCCTAAGATGGTATAGAAGATCACCTCTTAGCTCGAATTCCTCAAGGTTCAGCGGGATCCTTTGCCTAGGCATCTGGCGTTCTTCCAAATAGTCGCGAACTTCGTTCCAAAGAGGGTCTTCTTGCTGAGCGGCGGCAACTGTCTGTGGGTTCAGGATTTCATCAATGGGGGAAATCTTTCTGCTCAAGAGGTCAGGCACATAATGGGAAGCACCAGGTTTATAGGTTAGGGTGTAATTGTAGAAAGATAATTCATGGCTCCAGCGAGTCATCCTCAGAGATTCGGTCCTCTGGGCAAATACGTGAACAAGTGGACGATGATCGGTTATTATCTTAAAGTGTCTACCATACAAGTAGGGATCAAAGGTTCTCACAGCTTCCACCACTGCCAAGGCTTCAACATCGATGGTAGGAAATTTGTTCTCCCCCTCACGCAACTTTCTGGAAAAGTAAGAGACTGCATGGGGTTTACCTTCGTCATCTCGCTGGATGAGACAAGCGCCAATAGCTACACCAGAGGCATCACAGTGTACTTCAAAGGTTCGGTTGAAGTCTGGCTGTTTCAGGATGGGATCAGAAGCCAGTTTGCCTTTCAAATCTTCAAATGCCGTTTGCTGTTCCAGACCCCAATGAAATTTGGCTTGCTTCTTCAGCAAGGCAGTTAAGGGAGCAGCTATAGAAGCGTAATCTTTCACATGTTTCCGGAAGAACCCAGTGGCTCCCAGAAACTGTCGAACTTGCTTCACATTATGAGGTGCGGTCATTTGAGTAATTGCCTTTACCTTGTCGGGATCTGGAAGTATACCATTGGGAGTTATGAGATGACCCAAGAATTTGAAAGATTTTACAGCAAACTTACATTTCTTCAGGTTCAACCTGAAACCTGCCTTGGCCAACAGACCCATTGTTTCATCCAGGTGGTCCATGTGTTCTTCAAAGCTTCCGGAAGCCACGACGACATCGTCTAAAAAGGCAAGCGTGTGTCTTCCTAAAACAGGATGCAATACGGCGCTGATGGCCCTCTGGAAAGTGGAAGGGGCAGTGGCTAGACCAAAGGGCATCCTCTTGAACTGGTAGAGACGACAACCATCCGAGAAAGCAGTCTTTTGGCGGTCACTTTCGTTTACCTCTACAGTCCAGTAGGCGGATTTGGCATCTAGGGCAGTAAACCAGTGGGTCCCTGCTAACCTGTCTATGGTCTCATCAAGCCTTGGCATTGGGTAAGTGTCGGCTCGGGTGATCTTGTTGAGATTGCGGAAGTCGATGCAAAACCT
Organism: Penaeus chinensis; assembly: GCF_019202785.1. Lineage (NCBI taxonomy): Eukaryota > Metazoa > Arthropoda > Malacostraca > Decapoda > Penaeidae > Penaeus > Penaeus chinensis. The sequence continues at coordinate 10,722,752 of NC_061857.1, forward strand.
TATGCCCCCATCCTTCCTCCGCACCAGGACTACAGGGGATAACCATGGTGAGGTTGATGGCTCAATAATGCCATCCTGCAACATTGCCTCACACTCTTGCCGTATCGTGTTGCGTGCACTCTCAGGTAGCCTCCATTGTCGTGTACGGGTGGGTCCTTCACCTGAAGTTATAATATTATGGTTAATGTCGGGTACACAACCAAGAGGGGCATCTTCATTAAAGAGGTCACTGTACTGTTCTAGGATAGTAAGCAATTTTTCCCTTCGCACAGATCCTAAGTGTTCCAAGTTCTCCTTTGGGAGGATCCCCTCCACACCAGTAGAAGTTTTCAATGCACACACATCCATACTTACTGGGGGAAACACATCAAAGTCATCATTAGAGTAGCCAAAATCATCGATGCCAAAACGCTTGTCAAAGTCGTCTGTGAAATCTTCTGTAAAGTTATCCAAAGCCACTGGTTCACTTTGTTCCACCCCTTCTGGAAGATGCACGGAGTTAGAGTTTACATATACATCGTTCACCATGTTAACACTGGCCAATTTCATTCCCTTTGTCAGTGCCACTGGGTGGGGTTTATCATTAATGACCCAAACACTTGCACTATTTTCATTAACAGATATGATGCTTCTTGGCACTAAAACTCTTGCTGTTCTACCTTGCACCAACCCAATGGGGTTATTAAAACCTCTATTCACTGTGGTAGTTACAAAGCAGCCTGATTTGGGCTGGCAAATCACTGACTGGGACACACACAACACACTGGGAAATGTATTAATGTTGTTCATAACCCTTACACCTAGGGAAGACTGGTCTGAAAACCAAAAAGGAACCTTAACGTCATTAAAGGACATGTAATTCCTGGGAGGAGTGAGATTAGCCACAAACTGGAAATTAAAACTTCTATTAAAATCTACACCAAGCAACACCTCTCCAGGGAACGAGATATCCTTAAAGACCACAACCGGATGGTTACATTTTACCGTGTCCTCTATAGAAAAACTTAGATTAATCTCCCCTAGACCACTGAATATAGCACCTGAAGCCCCCTTAAAAGTTCGCTCAACGGGAGTGACAGATAATACATTGAGTTTCCTACATGTACTCTCCTTAATTATGGTCACTTCTGACCCAGTATCAACAAAACAAGTACAGACCATTCCATTTACACTAAGCCTGACCATAGGACGACCTCGTTTAATTTGACTCTCCATCATGGTTACCTTGGGAACCCGAGGTTCCTTGGTTTTCCCCTCCCCATCTTTGCTCATTTGGTCTTCCCGATTGCAGTTCCTCACGTGCTGGTGAAGACCTCGCCCTGCCGTGAGGCGGCTGAAAGGGACACTGCCTTGCAAAATGACCAGCCCTCTGACAATTAAAACACTGCAGTGTTCTTTGGCGTAATCTGCAATCTACCGTGTCGTGCCCATTACTCTGGTGATACTGGCAGTATTTCTCTACTGCAGCGACCTGCCGTAAGCGCATCGGCCATGAATTCTGATTACCTAGGACTGAAGGTCCCTCTCCTGAAGCATTAATACGCAGGTTCCACACACGTTGTGCTGCATCAACAAGTGATGGTAAATTCTCGTCCTCCTTTAAGACTAAAGCTTCACGTAACCAATGGGGTAAACCTTGTAAGAAAACCCTTCTAATTAGTTCATCCGGCACTCCCACAGCTATTGGGTAATCCCTGTACCCTTGATACACAAGTCCCTCCACAGAAACGAAGAAATCTAATGGTGCTTGATTTTGATATAATTTAGACTCGTGAAGGTGTTTAACAAAATTCTGTACTAGAGCAAGTCCCCCTGAACTTTGACCTTGCCAGAGCTTTAAAATCTTCCCAATTATTTAAACCATCAAACACTGGTGAATTTACGATCAAGTCTGCCGTCTCTCTACATGAAGCTCTCGCTGCACGAATATATGCTTCATCATTTGCAGGCTTAACAAGATTCTCGATGGCACGTCACCAGGATTCTACTTCCTGATTTCTTTTTAATGGATAGGCTGCTGATATTTCCGCTTTAAACTTTGGCACCGAATCTTCTCTATGTATCACATACTCAATAGCTGTTGGCGTGACAGGTGCAACATTAGGAGTGTTATTGGAGCTAGTCTCCCTTAATAAACCCTCGTATCGCTCTGCGAGTGTAGCACAACGTTGCTCAAGCTCATTGCAACGAGCCGTTAGTTCTTCATACATGGAAAGGTCCATATTCACTTGGTTACCGTTACTGTTACCGTTACCGTTACTCTCGTTACTAATTAAAGGTACAGTTACGTTACTAGAATCAGAGGTATTCAAATTACCCTCTGCACCAATTCCTCTTTGCCTTAAGCGCTTACTCCTCTTACCCGGCATATCTTAAAAGAACTATAAAAAGATTATAACTGCAGAGAGATCTAGCATTTGCTAATTCATCATCATACCTTGGCTCTAACTGAATAAGACCAAAATGACAAGCAATTGACCGTCTCGCATCCCACCTGCTGGCACCAAAGAAAGATGGTTGTAGTGATTGACTTTAATGTTAATCTAATCTAATTAATTACTCTTGCTAATTAGGTCATTAGCGCTGCCACCACCTGGTTAGTACGTCCAGGAACAATGTTTGTACCTAAAGGGGAAGACGTGTAGAAGGGTGTAAAAAAGATAAAAGGAAAGCATGTATGCAAGAAAAGGAAAAATGACCTTAATCAACAAGAGTGTATGGTAAGCGTGTTTTAACTCCGAGGGGAGTGCGTGTCAACCTTAAGGGCTGATAGAAGGTGGTCAATTAAAGTTGTGGCTTCGTTAAAACCCTGACTCCCTATTATTAAAAGTTTATTTTAACCCTAAAAGCAATAAGAAAAGAAAAGGGAGGCAAACTCTTACCAACTTGGTTAAGAATGGAGTGCATAGTAAAAAAACAAAGAAAATGGCTTTGGTTCTTGTTAAAAACAAAGATTAAACAGGATAAAGTAAAAATAATACAAACAATAAAAATACATAAAAATACATCCAATACATAATAGGCGGCATCATCATCCACGTGCGTGCGCGGTCTTTCCGTCTCGCGATTCAGGGGAGACTCGGATATTCTCCGCGCTCCGGCGCGGCTGGCTTGGTATGGGTCACTACACCAACACTACTCAGCGATCACGAAAAGGGGAAAAGTGGAACCGAGCGAGACCATCCCCTCGGCGAC
>NC_061857.1:10738446-10741275 GCF_019202785.1 Penaeus chinensis
AAACAGAGTATAAGCACAAACAAATACACCAAACACTAATTCAAACAAATTAATCTCCAACCCAGAATGGAGATTAACAAACAAACAAAAAAAAATATATATAGTGCTGAGGAACTCTGAATAAAAACACTTGTATAGTTAACGAGATAAAAACTTGTACGAAGAAATTTACTTAGCGGCGGAAGCCAAGTAAAACAATAAAACACCAAAAGGTCATATCACGAAGACTGCCTGAACATCCACAAGGTCAGGCAGGAATCGACCAAGGCAAAGTAAAAACAATAAACAAAAGAACGGCAAAGATAAGCGGAAACGGCCCTTAAAATACGGGCGAGAATGTGGAAGATCTTTCTCCCAGGAGGTACGGATCCTCAAGCTGGGGGAAAGGAAAAAGAAACAAAGAAACAACCAATCGTAAAAACAACAACAACAAAAAACTAAGTAATAACTTAGCTTAAAAATAGGAAATGGCACACTGGAGGTACGGATCCTCAAGCAGTGTTCCTTCTAAGTGAGTGGTCCTTTTTATGCTCTGACCCTTTGTGAAATCAAAGGGCTGCTTTGGATTTTCGTGGAAGAGAGTGCACGTTGCAAATAGTAGTGCAGTATGACACACGCTAAAGTCCAATAGAGACCAGGTGTCTTCACCACACAACCATAAGAATACTTAGCTTGCAAAACACGGATTCGTCAACCCTGGCGCGAAGCGAGGTAAATCCCAAGCGAGGTAATTCCAAACGAAGTAAATCCAAAGCGAGCACAATACCGGGAGCGGAACCACTGTCCAGCATAGAAGTCAGGACCGAACTGTCTTCCCCATAAGCATGGCGCGAAAAGAAAAAGATAGGCAAAGCTTTGGAAGACCAACCCGATAGTTCGGTAGTCCAAACAACCCAAAGGACCCGAACTACCATGAAAAGAGAGAGGGGGAGAAAAACAAACACCCAAAATATGTAATAACCATTACTCTCTTCAGGGGTTATATTGACACTTTGGAAGCGTCGCCAAAGAGATAGAATATTAAACAAATAATAATAAAGGAAAGAATACATAGGAGAACTGTTAATGTACAATTTGCGTGAAAATTGTGCATTTCGGGCTGTAACTCTCTACGGTATTGGACTTAGAAAATAAATAAATCTCTATTTTTTCTCGGAGACTTCAACGCCATTCAAGTAACGAGACTTGGTTGAAAATACGTTCTTTGGTTATTTTTATAACCATATTCACATTAGTTCTTAACACTGTATTTGGCGGCTCGCATGGCTTTGGTCACGGCTTATGAAGTCGCACTAGAATCACGTGGGCGAGGCGTAAATGGCGGGTGAAGCACCAGCCTCGTGCGGGTGCACAGCGAGTGCGCCTGCATCGTCGGTGGAAGCGGAGCCCGGGACGTTTCATCCCAGTCAATGGCAGCATCGTAGAGTTCCCCACGTCCTTTGTTCCGTGGTAGAGGAGGCAGGCATGTGGCCTCAACCACTCGGCGCCCGAGGACGATGTCTGTCCAGGCGAGATCGACCTTAGAGTCGGCGAGTGCGCAGCCGTACACTACATATGTGTATATATATATTTGAGTATATAAAGTAAAGACAACAATTTAAAAAAACAAGAATTACACCGTAGTGCGAACACTACTTAGCCTTAATGAAAAGGGGAAAAGTGGAACCGAGCGAGACCATCCCCTCGGCGACGGGCGATACTAAGTTGATACCTCGAAGGCTCGTCCAACGTTTCTCAATTCCCTGCACCGACAGTTCAAGCCCGCCAATGGCACCCGCGTGCAACGTCCTCACGGAAATGTGTCACTTTTCTCGCCGTGAAATCGGATCTGTATCAGCAGTAGGCACGCGGGCATGTTCCACCCTGCCGTCGCGGGGACTCGAACCTCCGACCGGAGATTGCGAGTCCGATGCTCTAACCACTGAGCTACGACGGCAGGTCAGTAGACTGTCGAATTCTCCTTATAAGCTGAAGGCCAGTGACGCGCTCACGAGCGCGCGCATGTGCCAGTGTGAAGGCGCGCTCGCGGGTGTGTGTGCGTATGTGTGTGTGTGTGTGTGTGTGTGTGTGTGTGTGTGTGTGTGCGCGTGTGAGTGTGTATGTGTTTGTACGTGTGTGTGTATTTTTGTATGTGTGTGTATATATATTGTTATAGAATACATTTTATATATATTATGTATATATTACATATATACTATAAATTATATATTATATATGTGTGCGCGCGCGCGCGTGTATGTGTGTGTGTGTATGTGTGTGTGTGTGTATGTGTGTGTGTGCGTGTGTGTGTGCGTGTGTGTGTGCGTGCGCGTGTGTGTGCGTGCTCGTGTGTGTGCTAGTGAGTGTGTGTATGTGTTTGTACGTGTGTGTGTATTTTTGTATGTGTGTATATATATAATACATTTTATATATATTATGTATATATTACATATATACTATATATTATATATCATAATTGTGCGTGTGTGTGTGTGTGTGTGTGTGTGTGTGTGTGTGTGTGTGCGTGCGCGCGTGTGTGTGTGTGTGTATATTATATATTATATATATTATTCATATATTGTATATATTATATATTATACATATATATATACATATATACATATATATACACACACACACACACATATATATATACACACAAATATATATGTATATTCGTGTATATATATATATATATATATATATATATATATATATATATGTGTGTGTGTGTGTGTGTATGTATATATATATGTATAATATATAATATATACAATATATGAATAATATATATAATATATAATACATATATGTATATAATATATAATATATACAATATATAAATGATAT
>NC_061857.1:10743875-10746375 GCF_019202785.1 Penaeus chinensis
ATATCAATAATAGTAAAGATAACGATGATAATAATCAGTTAATAATGGTTGTAATGATATTAATAATAACAATAATAATGATAATAATGATAACACAGGGTAACAAAAAAAAAAAAAAATGCAAGTTGTCTATGGTTTTTTCAACTGATTTCGGACAACTGATTTCCGAAAATGACATCCGTTTCTTTTGTTCATGTCAGGGTTTTATGCCAAGTTGATTTTTTTTTTTTAATCTGATTTTCTTACTAAATCGATTACATTTTAGTGATATTATCGGTTGATTTTTTTTATTTTTTTATTTTTTCATCTGAAATACGTTTTTAAGATAAAAAATCCTTTTCTAATACATTTCACTTCGCTTACAATAGTATATATTGATGGAAGTAAGTACATGTAAACATGTCGCACCATCATTGTTCAGAATTCAGGGCATGAACTTTCGTTTATTTGAACCTCTAGATTGCTTAGCGGCAGGGAAGTTTCTCTTAAAAGTCCAACAGTAACCAGTAACATCGCTCCTTCATCCCAGATTCTCAGGAAATCGATCCACATGTGAGAATAATAATTAATTTTGATGCTCATGTTGCATCCGAGGTTTCTGAAGGCAGTGATCATAGTGGTGACAAGTTCAACGTAGTTCCTGGCCTTGCTGTTGCCAGAAACACTTCTTCGCGACCAGCACACAAGTCTTCCGCGTTTCCACTTCCACTTCTGAGCTTTCAAAATCAGGACCACTGACTGAGCTGACGAATTTGAAGGCCGTCAACGATGCCAGCTTTCAACTTTTCTGTGGCCAATCCTGGAAAAAGCCTGGCCCAAGTAAGAGCTTTGGTGAACTGCTTGATCCGAACCAAGGCACCAGTTCCTCCCGCTCAGGCCAGGCCTTCTTCGTGTATTGATCAGCTTTTGTCCCTAATATCCCACCTGCTCAGAAAGCATGGGTACTTGGTGAACCCGGGCTGTTGTCCCTAATAAAAAGGTTGACCTGATTGAGCAGAACCAATGCGATAATAGGATTCGGCACATCAAAACTGTCCTAAATCAGCTAAAACATCTTAGACAATAAATTTGTTGTTGAGCAGTGTGATAATAATGACAATGAAGATAGTAATATGATAATAATGATGATAATGATGATAATTGTAATGGTAATAATAAGAGATAATATTAGAAATAATAATGATGATGATGATGATAATAATAATATAACAAAAATAACAGTAATAATAGTGATCCTGATAAAAGTATTGATGATAATTATGATAATAATGAGGATGATGATAGTGATGAATAAAATAATAACAAAAGGATAATAATGAAAATAACAATGACAATAATAATAGTGATGAGAATTATGATAATAATAATGATAGTAATGATAATTGTAATAATAATAATGATAATGGTAATAATAACAATGATAATCATAATAACAGCAGTATAATAATAATGATAATTACAATAACAATGATATTAGTACTACTGCTAATAATAATAATGATAATAATAACAATGATATTAGTACTACTACTAATAATAATAATGATAATGATGATCATAAAAAAATATTATAATAGTGATAATAATGAAAATGATAATGATGTCAACATTAATAACAATATTGGTACTCTTCCTCAAGTGCAGAAACTATGGGACATATAATTCATAAAAAAAAAAAAAATCCATTCTCTTTTAGGCGATGCGAATTTGTCTTTTCGCGTGGAAAAATAAGTAAAAATAATAAGGACTAAATTCCCGCCAAAATTCAAAATCGTATTTCCCGCTTCGATGCAACTTGGGGGGGGGGGGGGTAAGCAGGAATCGGAGGGGGGGGGGGCAGGTAGAAAAGGGAGGGGGGGAGAGAAAGGAGAAGGAAAGCAGGAAAAGGTAGAGACAGAGAGAAAGGGGAGGAGAGAGAGAGGAGGGGGGGAAAGAGGGAGGGAGGGGAGAGAGAGAGAGAGACCGAGACCGAGACTGACAAACAGACAGAGACAGAGAAAAAGAGAGAGAAAAAGAAAGAAAGAGAGAGAGAGAGAAAGAATCGTGGAGGCCTCCGAAGTTGAGTCAATTATCCGTCTGTAAAGTCTATTGTGTCCCATCGCTATCTATTATCAACAAATCAGCCCACTTCAGTGCTATAACACAAAGTCAACATTTTCTGCCGTCCGCTCGCATAACCCTATTGACAACCGCCCGACCATGACACTGTAGCAGGTTAGCCAATTTCCTGGGAACCGAGGGGGAGGGCGCATCCGATAAAAACAAGCGAGGGCCGATTTGCGCGCGAACATATCCTTTTCTTCGCCTCACCTTTTTTGACAGATATGATACGCGTAGAAAGGCCATAGCTAAATCAGGGAACTTGCAGAATTTAAAAAAAAGCAAAGCGCCCCAAAATAATCATCTGGGAATGTTGACGGCGATTGGACCCCCGCCAAAACAGAAACAAACGCCAGAGGGAAATCGACGGACGGCAAATGGGGACGCCCAATACCCGGCT
>NC_061857.1:10751375-10753875 GCF_019202785.1 Penaeus chinensis
TTCTCCCCTCTTTCCCTTCCTCCTTCTCCCCTCTTTCCCTTCCTCCTTCCCCTCTTTCCCTTCCTCCTTCCCCTCTTTCCCTTCCTCCTTCCCCTCTTTCCCTTCCTCCTTCCCCTCTTTCCCTTCCTCCTTCCCCTCTTTCCCTTCCTCCTTCCCCTCTTTCCCTTCCTCCTTCCCCTCTTTCCCTTCCTCCTTCCCTCTTCCCCTTCCTCCTTCCCCTCTTTCCCTTCCTCCTTCCCCCTCTTCCCTTCCTCCTTCCCCTCTTTCCCTTCCTCCTTCTCCCCTCTTTCCTTCCTCCTTTCCCCTCTTTCCCTTCCTCCTTCCCCTCTTTCCCTTCCTCCTTCCCCTCTTTCTCTTCCTCCTTCTCCCCTCTTTCCCTTCCTCATTCCCCTCTTTCCCTTCCTCCTTCTCCCCTCTTTCCCTTCCTCCTTCCCCTTCCTTCCCTTCCTCCTTCCCCTCTTTCCCTTCCTCCTTCCCCTCTTTCCCTTCCTCCTTCCCCTTCCTTCCCTTCCTCCGTCCCCTCTTTCCTTCCTCCTTCCCCTCTTTCCCTTCCTCCTTCCCCTCTTTCCCTTCCTCCTTCCCCTCTTTCCCTTCATCCTTCCCCTCTTTCCCTTCCTCCTTCCCCTCCTTCCCTTCCTCCTTCCCCCTTCCTTCCCTTTCCTCCTTCCCCTCTTTTCCTTCCTCCTTCCCCTCTTTCCCTTCCTCCTTCCCCTCTTTCCCTTCCTCCTTCCCCTCTTTCCCTTCCTCCTTCCCCCTCTTTCCCTTCCTCCTTCTCCCCTTCCTTCCCCTTCGACCACACAGCAAGCTTCACTTGTGTGGGGAAGGGAAAGGGGTTGGGGGGGGTAGGGGTAGGGCCAGGGGGGCTAGTAGGGAGGTGGTCTTAATGTCATGCAAATTGCCACACGAATAATGTCATTAACTTCAACTTAAGTAGATTACAGATGGTACACAACTTAACTGGCTTTTAAGCGTTGTCTTTTACTCAGAGAAAAGAGTACATATTTTTTTTTTTTTTCCTTTCAATTTTTATTTTTCTTTCTTTCATTTTTTTTTCTTTTTTTCTAAGATTATGATTACTTTATGTTATCAAATATGATATTTCCCCTTTTTTTGATAATTTCACATGGCGATGTCGATTATGCCATTTTTTGAATAATGTGATATTCGTTTATCGCGCAAAGGGAGAATTTATAATTAAAAAAGGAGACTTGATTAACAGGATAAACTCAATTAGCATACAATTTTCCAACACATCGGTATCTTAACAACGTTTTTTTTGTTTTTTTTTGTTTTGGAGATACAAAATTTCCAAAAATACGAAATAAACAAATGAATGTTATATTTCGTTTACAAGGAAGGAGGAGGAGGAGGAGGAAGAAGAGAAGGAGGAGGAGGAAGAGGAAGAAGAGAAAGAGGAGGAGGAAGAGGAAGAAGAGAAAGAGAAGGAGGAAGAGGAAGAAGAGAAGGAGGAGGAGGAGGAGAATGAGGGTGGGAGAGGAGGAGGAAAAGAAGAAGGAAGAAGGAGGAGAAAAAGAAGGGGGGGGGAGAAGAAGAAGGAGTTGGGAGAGGAGGAGGGCAAATAGGAAGAGGAGAAGGAGGAAGAGGAGGAGAATGACGAAAAGGAAGATGGAGAATAGGAGAACCGGTAGAAAGTTGAAAAAGAGACGGTGGAGGAGGAAGAGAAGGAGGAGGAAGAGAAGAAGAAGGAGGAGGAGGAGGAGGAAGAGAAGAAGAAGGGAGAGTAGGAGGAAGAAAAGCATGATGATGATAATGATAGTAATATTAATAATGAGAAAGGCAACGACAATATTCGTAATGATTAGAATATTAATGATGATCGTGATAATAACATTAATGATAAGATATGACACTGATAATGATAATAGCAATGCTAATAATAATAGTAATAATTGTAATTGTAATAATAAGGATAATGATCAAAATGATAATAACAACCATTATTTCTATCATCGCCAATATCAATAACATTATTATTATCGTTTTTATTATTATTATTGTTGTTGTTGTTGTTTACCATTATGACTATCATTATTACTGTTACCATTACTATTATCATTATCATCATTATCATAATTGTATTATCATTAGCATTTCCATCATGATCATCATTATCACTATTATCATTATTATTATACTATTATTATCATATTTATGATTATTATTAATGTTGTTCTTATTATCATTATTATCATAATCAGCATTATTTTCATAATTATTATCATTACCATAATGATTGTTATTACTATTTTTCACTATTATTATCATTATTTTTTCCTATTATTATCATTATCACCATTATTATCATTATTATTATTATTATTATTATTATTATTATTATTATTATTATTATTACTATTATTATCTTTATTGGTATTATTTATTATTATTATTGTTAGTAATAGTAGTAGTATCATTATCCCAATCCTCATAATTATTATCCTAATTATTATTATTATCATAATTATTATCATTATTATTA
>NC_061857.1:10766375-10778875 GCF_019202785.1 Penaeus chinensis
TTATTATTATTATTATTATTATTATTATTATTATTATTATTATTATTATATCATTATTATTATTATTATTATTATTGTTATTGTAATTGTAATTATTATTATTATTATGATTTGTATTATTATTATTATTGTTATTATTATTATTATCATTATTTATGTTATTATTATCCTTATTATCACTATCATTATTATTGATGATAATTATCATTATTTTTCTATCAATATTGTTATATTCTTTATTTCATCTATCCTTATCATTAGTATCTATATCCGCATTATTTCTAGTATTAGTGTTATTATTATCAATATCATTATCATTTATATCAATAGTTCTGTTCTTATTATCATCGTCATCATCAATATCACTATTATTATCATCGTCATCATCAATATCACTATTATTATCATTATCATCACAGTCAACATTAATCAGAACTCATAAGCATCACTTATCTATCTTCTCCTCCCCCCCCCCCTTCTTCTTTCCTCCTTAGAAATAAGAAAAAAACGAAAAAAGAAAAAGAAAAATCTCACATTTTCTTGCAACATTTTTATTGGTATTACAACATGCACACACCCACACACTATATATATACGTGTATATTTATATATATATATATAAATATATACGTGTATATATATATATATACGTGTATATATATACGTGTATATATATATATACGGGCTATATATACGTGTATATTTTTCCCTGGTCAATTTTCAGCTTCACTCCCCTATAGTAAGTCAGCTTAATCAAAAAAAAAGGAGGAGGAAGAGGAGGGGAGAGAGGGAAGGAGGGAGGGGGGAAGGGGGAAAGGGGGGGATGAAAAGAAAAGAGAACACATACATACAGACACACACACACATACACACACAAAGCTTACGATCACTCGACGGCAACACCGCATCGAAAAATGTGATCAGAAGCGAAAACTATTGATTGAATCTGAGGATGGAAGGTGATGCTCTCTCTCTCTCTCTCTCTCTCTCTCTCTCTCTCTCTCTCTCTCTCTCTCTCTCTCTCTCTCTCTCTCTCTCTCTCTCTCTCTCTCTCTCTCTCTCTCTCTCTCTCTCTCTCTCTCTCTCTCTCTCTCTCTCTCTCTCCTCTCTCTCTCTCTCTCTCTCTCTCTCTCTCTCTCTCTCTCTCTCTCTCTCTCTCTCTCTCTCTCTCTCTCTCTCTCCTCTCTCTCTCTCTCTCTCTCTTCTCTCTCTCTCTCTCTCTCTCTCTCTCTCTCTCTCTCTCTCTCTCTCTCTCTCTCGCTCTCTCTCGCTCTCTCTACCTCTCTCTCTCTCTCTCTCTCTCTCTCTCTCTCTCTCTCTCTCTCTCTCTCTCCCTCTCTCTCTCTCTCTCTCTCTCTCTCTCTCTCTCTCTCTTCTGGTCTGCTCTGCCTCTCTCTCTCTCTCTCTCTCTCTCTCTCTCTCTCTCTCTCTCTCTCTCTCTCTCTCTCTCTCTCTCTCTCTCTCTCTCTTTCTCTCTCTCTCTCCCCCTCCTTCCCATGACCCTCCCTCCCAGCTTCCCTCTCCCTCTCCCCCTAATTCCCTCCACCTCCCTCTTCCTCTCCCTCTTCCTCCCTCCCTCCCTCCCTCCCTCCCTCTCCTTCCCTCTCCCTCTCCCCCTCCTTCCCTCCCCCTTTCCTCTTCCTCTCCCTCTCCCTCTCCTGCGAACTCTACTCATCTCCTTCTTCCGGCTCCCTCCCTCCTTCCCCCCCCCTCATTCCCTCCATCTTCCTCCCTCCCTCCCTCATTCCCTCCCTTTCCCTCGCCCTCCATGCTTCCCTCCCTCCCTCCCTCATTCCCTCCATCTCCCTCTCTCCCTCCCACCCTCCTTCCCCCCTCATTCCCTTCCTCCCTCTCCTCTCCCTTATCTTTCCCTCTCCCTCCCTCCCTCCCTCCCTCATTTCCTCATTCCCTCCCACCCTCCCTCCCATCTTCCCTCCCTCCCTCCCTCCCTCATTCCCTCCCCTCTCCTCATGTCCCTTCAGGTCAGCCTCTCCCCTCAGGCAGACTCATGGGCAGCCGCTTTCCCCTCGCCGGCCGTGCCCCGAGGCGTCGAAGCGGCCATCTGCCCCCAAGCGAGTAAATCAATAGATAAAAAGGTGTAAATGCAGGAAATTGTGAAAAGTTGGTTTGGGTTTGTGAGTGTGTGCTTGTGTGTGTGTGTGGGGGGGGGGGAAGAGGTAGAGAGGGAGGGAGGGAGGGAGGGAGGGGGAGAGAGAGAGGGGGGGTAGGGAGATGGAAAGAGAGAAAGAGGGGGGGAGGGGAAGAGAAGGAAAGAGGGAGGGAGAGAGAGAGAGAGAGAGAGAGAGAGAGAGAGAGAGAGAGAGAGAGAGAGAGAGAGAGAGGAGGTGGAAGAGAGAGAGAGGGAGGAGAGAGGGAGAGGGAAAGAGGGAAAGAGAGAAAGAGAGAGGGGGAAGAGGGAAAGAGAGAAAGAGAGAGGGGAGAGAGAGAGAGGGAAAGAGGGAAGAGAGAAAGAGAGAGGGGAGAGAGAAGGGGGAAGAGAGAGAGAGAGAGAGAGAGAGAGAGAGAGAGAGAGAGAGATTAGAGGGGGGAAGGGAGGGAGAGATAGATAAATACACAAAACAGACAGAATGACAGATAGACAGCCAGATACATGCATGCATACATACATACATACAGCGTGTGTATGTATGTATGTGCGTGCGTGTGCGTGTGCTCGTGTATGCGTATGCGCGTATGTGTATCTATAGTGTTTGCTGAAGTGCCGGCGAATGTGCGTGTAATTGTTTGTGTTTGCATTTGTATTCATGTATTTTGCTGGTTTGTCCGTGTTGTAAACATTCAGGTGTCTGTCTGCGAGCCCGTAATCTGAGTCCCGAATAATAGGAAGGAAAACAAACTGCATGTTAATTCTGTGTCTCGTTACAGGGCAGGTTGGCGCGCATTTCGTTTCTCAGATTTTTTTTTTTTTTTTTTTCGGTGAGGGACCCTAGGTATAATGATTATATTTCGAGGCTTGTTGTATTTTGAGAAGATTAATGAAAATGATTGGGATTATATTAAAGGATGGTTGGCAAATAATAATTGGTATAAACGAATCCGTAAAGTTACAAAGCGTTCATATAAACTGTGTTACTCTGCGTCTCTCTCTCTCTCTCTTTCTCACTTTCTCTCTTTCTTAACCTCTCTCTCTCTCTTTCACTCAGGGAGAGGGACTCAGGGAGAGAGGACGGAGGGAGAGGGAAGGAGGGAGAGGGAGGAGGGATGGGACCCAGGGAGAGAGGAAGGAGGGAGGGGACCCAGGGAGAGGGAGGGAGGGGATCCAGGGAGAGGGAGGGAGGGAGGGGACCCAGGGAGAGGGGGGAGGGAGGGGACCCAGGGAGAGGGAAGGAGGGAGGGGACCCAGGGAGAGGGAAGGAGGGAGGGGACCCAGGGAGAGAGGAAGGAGGGAGAGGGAGGAGGATTGGGACCCAGAGAGAGGGAGGAGGGAGGGGATCCAGGGAGAGGGGAGGAGGGAGGGGATCCAGGGAGAGGGAAGGAGGGAGGGGACCCAGGGAGAGGGAGGAAGGGAAGGGACCCAGGGAGAGGGAGGGAGGGAGGGGACCCAGGGAGAGGGGGGAGGGAGGGGACCCAGGGAGAGGGAAGGAGGGAGGGGACCCAGGGAGAGAGGAAGGAGGGAGAGGGAGGAGGATTGGGACCCAGAGAGAGGGAAGGAGGGAGGGGACCCAGGGAGAGAGGAAGGAGGGAGAGGGAGGAGGATTGGGACCCAGAGAGAGGGAAGGAGGGAGGGGACCCAGGGAGAGGGAAGGAGGGAGGGGACCCAGGGAGAGGGAAGGAGGGAGGGGACCCAGGAAGAGGGAAGGAGGGAAGGGACCCAGGAAGAGGGAAGGAGGGAAGGGACCCAGGGAGAGGGAGGGAGGGAGGGGACCCAGGAAGAGGGAAGGAGGGAAGGGACCCAGGGAGAGGGAGGGAGGGAAGGGACCCAGGGAGAGGGAGGGAGGGAGGGGACCCAGGGAGAGGGAAGGAGGGAAGGGACCCAGGAAGAGGGAAGGAGGGAAGGGACCCAGGGAGAGGGAGGGAGGGAGGGGACCCAGGGACGAGGGAGGAGGGGAGGGGGACCAGGAGAGGGGGGAGGGGAGGGGACCCAGGGAGAGGGGGGGGAGGGAGGGGACCGGAGAGGGGGGGGGAGGGGGGACCCAGGGAGGAGGGGAAGGAGGGGAGGGGACCCAGGGAAGAGGGGGGTGGAGGGGACCCAGGGGGAGGGAAGGAGGGAAGGGGACCCAGGTGAGAGGGGGGAGGGAGGGGACCCAGGGAGAGGGAAGGAGGGAGGGGGACCCAGGGGATTGAGGGGGGGGGGGGGAGGGGACCAGGGAGAGGGGGGGTGGGGGGGACCGGGTGAGGGAAGGGAGGGAGGGGAAGGGATGAGGGGGGGAGGGAGGGGACCAGGGAGGGGGGGGGGAGGGAGACCCCAGGAGAGGGAAGGAGGGAGGGGACCCAGGGAGAGGGAGGGAGGGAAGGGACCAGGGAGAGGGGAGGGAGGAAGGACCCAGGTGAGAGGGAAGGAGGGAGGGGACCAGGGAGAGGGGGGGGGGAGGGGACCCAGGGAGAGGGAGGGAGGGAAGGGACCCAGGGAGAGGGAAGGAGTGAGGCGACCCAGGGAGAGGGGGGGAGGGAGGGGACCCAGAGAGAGGGTGGGAGGGAAGGGACCCAGGGAGAGGGAAGGAAGGAGGGGACCAGGGAGAGGGGGGAGGGAGGGGACCCAGGGAGAGGGAAGGAGGGAGGGGACCCAGGGAGAGGGAGGGAGGGAAGGGACCAGGGAGAGGGAGGGAGGGAGGGACCCAGGGAGAGGGGGGAGGGAGGGGACCCAGGGAGAGGGAGGGAGGGAAGGGAACCCAGGGAGAGGGAAGGAGGAGGGGGGACCAGGGAGAGGGGGAGGGGAGAGGGGACCCAGGGAGAGGGAGGGAGGGAAGGGGACCCAGGGAGAGGAAAAAGGGTGGGAGGGGACCCAGGGAGAGGGAGGGAGGGAGGGGACCAGGGAGAGGGAGGGAGGGAGGGGACCCAGGGAGAGGGAAGGAGGGAGGGGACCCAGGGAGAGGGAGGGAGGGAGGGGACCCAGGGAGCGGGAGGGAGGGAGGGGACCAGGGAGAGGGGGGGAGGGAAGGACCCAGGGAGAGGGAAGGGGGAGGGGACCCGGGAGAGGGAGGGAGGGAAGGGACCAGGGAGAGGGAAGGAGGGAGGGGACCCAGGGTAGAGGGAGGGAGGAAGGGACCCAGGGAGAGGGAAGGAGGGAGGGGACCAGGAGAGGGAGGGAGGGAGGGGACCAGGGAATGAGGGAGGGAGGGAGGGGATCCCAGGGATAGGGAAGGAGGGAGGGGACCAGGAGATACGGGGGGGAGGGAGGGGACCCAGGGAGAGGAAGGAGGGAAGGGACCCAGGGAGAGGGGGAGGGAGGGGACCCAGGGAGAGGGAGGGAGGGAGGGAACCAGGGAGAGGGGGGGAGGGAGGGGACCCAGGGATGAGGGGGGGAGGGAAGGGACCATGGAGAGGGAAGGAGGGAGGGGACCCAGGGGAGGGAGGGAGGGAGGGGGACCCAGGGAGGAGGGAGGGAGGGAGGGGACCCAGGGAGGGGAAGGAGGGAGAGGACCAGGGAGAGGAGGGAGGGAGGGGACCCAGGGAAGAGGGAGGGAGGAGGGGACCAGGGATGAGGGGGGGAGGGAGGGGACCCAGGGAGAGGGAGGGAGGGAAGGACCCCAGGGAGAGGGAAGGAGGGAGGCGACCCAGGGGATGAGGGGGGGGAGGGAGGGGACCCAGGGAGAGGGGGGGAGGGAGGGGGACCCAGGGAGAGGGAGGAGGGAAGGGACCCAGGGAGGGAAGGAGGGAGGGGACCCAGGGATTTTAGAGGGGGGAGGGAGGGGACCCAGGGATGAGGGAAGGAGGGAGGGGACCAGGACGGAGGGAGTTAGGAGGGAGGACCCAGGGTGAGGGAAGGAGGGAGGGAACCCAGGGAGAGGGAGGGAGGGAAGGGACCCAGGGAGAGGGAAAGAGGGAGGGGAGGGAGGGGACCCAGGGAGAGAGACCCAGGGAGAGGAAGGGGGGGAGAGGGACCCAGGGAGAGGAAGGGGGGGAGAGGGACCCAGAGAGAAGGAAGGAGGGAGGGGGAGCTAGGGAGTGAAAGGAGGGAAACTGGATCTAGGGACATGAAAGGGGAAAGGGGCGGGAATGGAACACCAGGGAGAGATTTACCCATAGATAAAACTGAAGCGAGGGAGAGGAAGGGGGAGAAGGTGCGTCCCAGGGAGAAGACAGGGAGGAGAGGAGAAGAAGAGAGAAAGCAAGAAGAGGATAGGAAGAGAAAAAACAAGAAGAATAAGAAGAGAGGAAGAGAGACAAGGAGAAGGGAGGAAGAGAGAAAACAAGAAGAAGAGAGAAAGAGAGAAAACAAGAGGAATAAGAAGAGAGGAAGAGAGAAAACAAGGAGAAGAAGAGAGGAAGAGAGAAAACAAAGAGAAGAAGAGAAGAAGAGAGAAAACAAGGAGAAGAAGAAAGGAAGAGAGAAACCAAGGAGAAGAAGAGAGGAAGAGAGAAAACAAGAAGAATAAGAAATAAGAAAAATAAAAAACAAGAAGAAGAAAAGAGAAAAATAAAAAACAAGAAGAAGAAAATAGAAAGAGAAAAAAACAAGGAGAAGAAGAGAGGAAGAGAGAAAACAAGGAGAAGAAAAGAGAAAGAGAGAAAACAAGAAGAATAAGAAGAAGAAAGAAAAAAAAAAAGAAGAAGAAAAAAAAAAAAGGAGAGGGAGAGAGAGACAAAAGGAGAGAAGAGAAAAGGAAAAGAGGAAGAGAGAAGAAGGACAGAAGAAAAAAAGGAAGAAGAGAGGAAGAGGGAAGAGAAAGGAAGAAGAATGAAGAAAAGAGGAAAGGACAAGGGAAGAAAGAGGGAAAAGAAAGAAGAAGTGGGAAAGAAAAGAGGAAGAAAAATACCAAGAAAAAAGAGCGAAAGAGGAAGAAGAGAAGGAAGAGAGAAGAGTGACGCAGAAGAGAGAAGACAGAGAGAAAATAGAGAGAAGAGGAGAAGTAAGAGAAGAAAAAGCAAGAAGGAAGGATAGAAGAGAGAAAAAAACAGAAGAAGAGAAGAGAGGAAGAGAAGAAAGAAGAGAAGAGAAGAGGAAGAAGAGAAACAGAGAAGAGAGAGAAAAGAGAGAAGAAAAGAGCAAGAAGAAAGAAGAAGAGAGGAAGAGAGAGAAAAGAAAAGAAGAAAAGAGAAAGAGAAGAAAAAAGAGAGAGAAGAGAGAAGAGAGAAAACAAGAAGAAAGAGAAGAAAAGAGAAGAAAAGAGAGAAGAAGGAGAAGAAAAGAGGAAGAGAAAGAAAAACAAGAAGAAAGAAAGAAGAGAAAGAGAAAAAACAAGAAGAAGAAAAGAGGAAAAAAAAAGAAAGAAAGAAAAAGAAAGAGAAAAAAAAAGAGAGAAGAAGAGAGGAGAAGAAAGAGAAAAGGAGAAGAAAGAGAAGAGAAGAAAAAGAGAAGAGAGAAGAAAAGAAAGAAAAAGAAAGAAGAAGAAAGAAGAGAAAAGAGAAAAATAAAAGAAGAAGAGAGAAAGAGAAGAAAAACAAGAAGAAGAAAAGAGAAAGAGAAAAAAACAAGAAGAAGAAGAGAGAAAGAGAGAAAAAAGAAGAAGAAGAAAGAGAGAGAGAAAAAAAAACAAGAAGAAGAAGAGAAAGAGGAAAAAAGAAGAAGAAAAGAGAAAGAGAAAGAGAAGAAGAAGAAGAGAAGGAAGATGAGAAAGAAAGAAGAAGAAAAAAGAGAAGAGAAAGAAAAGAAGAGAGAAAGAAGAGAAAGAGAGAAAAAGAAGAGAAGAAGGAAGAGAGAAAAAGAGAAGAAGAAGAAGAAGAGAAAACAAGAAGAAGAAGAGAAGAGAGAAAACAAGAAGAAGAAAGAAGAGGAGAGAGAAAGAAAACAAGGAGAAGAAGAGAGAAGAGAGAAAACAAGAGAAGAAGAGAAGGAAGAGAGAGAAACAAGGAAGAAGAGGAGAGAAGAGAGAAAACAGGAAGAAGAGAGGAAGAGAGAAAAGAAGAAGAAGAGAGAAAGAGAGAAAACAAGAAGAAGAAGAGAAGAAGAGAGAGAACAAAGAAAGAAGAGGAGGAAGAGAGAAAACAGAAGAAGAAGAGAGGAAGAGAAGAAAAAAGAAAGAAGAAAGAGAGAAGAAGAGAAAAAGAGAAGAGAAGGAAGAGAAGAAGAAAGAAGGAGAGAAAGAAAGAGAAAGAGAGAAAAGAAGAAGAAGAAGAGAGGAAGAGAAGAAAAAAAGAAGAAGAAAGAGAGGAAGAGAGGAGAAGAGAGAAAACAAGGAGAGAAAGAAAGAGAAAGAGAGAAAACAAGAAGAGAGGAAGAAGAGAAAACAAAAGAGAAGAAGAGAGGAAGAGGAGAAACAAGGAGAAGAAGAGAGAAAGAGAGAAGAAAAAGAGAAAAAAGGAAGAGGAAAGAAGAAACAAGGAAAAGAAAGAGAGAAAGAGAGAAAACAGAAAAGAAAAGAAGAAGAGGAAGAGAGAAAAGAAGAAAAAAGAAGAGAAGAGAGAAAAAAGAAGAAAGAGAGAGGAAAGAAAAGAGAAAACAAGGAGAAGAAGAATGGAAGAGAGAAAACAAAGAGAAGAAGAGAGGAAGAGAGAAAACAAGGAGAAGAAGAGAGGAAGAGAGAAAACAAAGAGAAGAAGAGAGGAAGAGAGAAAACAAGAGAAAGGAAAGAGGAAGAGAGAAAACAAGGAGAAGAAGAGAGGAAGAGAGAAAACAAGGAGAAGAAGAGAGGAAGAGAGAAAAACAAGGAGAAGAAGAGAGGAAGAGAGGAAGAGAGAAAACAAGGAGAAGAAGAAGAGGAAGAGAGAAAACAAGGAGAAGAAGAGAGGAAGAGAGAAAACAAGAAGAAGAGAGGAAGAGAGAAAACAAGGAGAAGAAGAGAGGAAGAGAGAAAACAAGGAGAAGAAGAGAGGAAGAGAGGAAGAGAGAAAACAAGGAGAAGAAGAGAGGAAGAGAGAAAACAAGAAGAAGAAGAGAGGAAGAGAGAAAACAAGGAGAAGAAGAGAGGAAGAGAGGAAGAGAGAAAACAGAGAAGAAGAGAGAAGAGAGGAAGAGAGAAAACAAGAAGAAGAAGAGAGAAAGAGAGAAAACAAGAAGAAGAAAAGAGAAAGAGAGAAAACAAGAAGAAAAAGAGAAAGAGAGAAAAACAAGAAGAAGAAAAGAGAAAAATAAAAAACAAGAAGAAGAAAAGAGAAAAAGCTAGAAAACAAAAATAAAAAAAAGAGAAAGAGAAAAAAACAAGGAGAAGAAGAGAGGCCGAGAAAACCCAGGGGGAGGATCGGGGTGGGGGGTGGGGGGGTGACCCCGAGGAGCCCAGGGGAGCCCAGGGGAGGCGCGGCCAATGTAATTTTATGAGCGGCCGCAAAATATTCTCCGAAGGGACCGAGGCGGCGGCCTTATTGTCCTCCTCCGCTTCTGGCGCGTCGAGGCGATGGCCCGGCTTGCTTGCTTGTTTGCTTGTTTGATTGCTTGATTATTTGTTTAGTTGCTTGCTTTCTTGATTATTTGTTTAGTTGCTTACTTTCTTGTTGATTTGATTTCTTGGTTTCTTGTTTACTTGCTTGTTTTCTTGGTTATTTGTTTTCTTGATTTCTTGTTTACTTGTTTGATTTCTTGCTTATTTGTATTCTTGCTTTCTTTGTTACTTGTTTACTTCCTTGTTTTCTAGTTTACTTGCTTACTTTCTTGCTTATTTGTTTTCTTGCTTTCTTGTTTTCTTGATTTCTTGCTTGATTTCTTGTTTACTTTCTTGCTTATTTGTTTTTTACTTTCTTGTTTACTTTCTTGCTTATTTCTTTTCTTATTTTCTTGATATCCTGATGTTTTGTTTTCTTGTTTTGTTTACTTCATTTTTTTGCTTATTTAATGGTCTTGATTTTTTCTTTCTACCTTTTTTTTGGTGTTGTTTGCTTTGTTTTTTCTTTGATTTATTTAGTTTTCTGTTGTTGTTGTTGTTGTTTACTTTTTTTAGTTGCTTTTTGTTGTTTTAGTTTCTATCTGATCCTTTCTTTCTGTCTCTCTCTTCTTTCTCATTCGCTCTTCTTCTTTTCTTCTCCTTCTTCCCTTCTGTCTTCATTCCTTTTCCTTCACTCCTCTCCTCCCTGTGATATCCCTCTTTCTTCATTTCCTTCCCTACTTTAACTCCCTTCCTCTCTCTCCCTTTCCTTCCATCCCTCCCATCCTCTCCCTCTCCCCCTTCCTCCCTCTCTCCTTCCCTCCCACCTTGTCTCGCCTCCTTACCTCTCCCTCCCATCCTCCCTCTCTCCCTTCCTAACCCCTTTCGTTTCCATCCCTCCCTCTCTCCCTCTTTCCCTCCTTTTCTCCCATCCTTTCTCTTTCCTCCCTCTCTCCCTCCCTCCCCTCCCTCTCTCCTTCCCTCCCACCTTGCCTTGCCTCCTTATCTCTCCCTCCCATCCTCCCTCTCTCTCTCCCTTCCCTCCCACCTTGTCTCGCCTCCTTACCTCTCCCTCCCATCCTCCTTCTCTCCCTTCCTAACCCCTCTCGTTTCCCTCCCTCCCTCCCTCCCTCCCTCCCATCCTCCCTCTCTCTCTCCCTTTCTCCCTCCCCGGATCGCCATGTCCACAATGGATTATTCAACCATTCAACCCAGAGATGTGTAATCAATCATACACACACACTCCCTCTCTTCGCTGGTTACCTGGCTAGGGGGAGGAGAGGGGAGGGAGGGAGGGAGGGAGGAAGGGAGGGCGGAAGGGAGGGAAGAGAGGGAGGAAGGAATGAAGGGAGGGAGGGAGGGAGGGAGGGAAGGAGGAGAGGGAGGGAGGGAGGGAGGAGAGGGAGGAATGGAGGAGAGGGAAGGAGGGAGGGAGGGAGGGAGAGAATGAGGGAGAAAGAAAGACGGGTGGGAAGAGATAGTAGGGGAGGGAGAAAGAGAGAGAACGAGACATGGACAGAAGGACAAACAGATTAATGAGACAGACAGACCGACAGACACAAATTTACAGACAGACAGACAGACATACAGAGATAAACAGAAAGACAGATAGACAGACAGCCATACATACAGAGATAGATAGACAGATAGACCGACAGATAGGCAGATAGACAAACAGTCGATAGTCAAACAGAGAGAGACATGGAAAGAGGGAGAGTGAGAAGGACGAAAAGAGAGAGAGAGAGAGATTAAGATAGACAGACAGACAGACAGACAGACAGACAGATTCACACACATTTGACAATCTCTCAGCATAGGATCGGGGGGGGGGGGGGTAAAAAGTACAAGGATGTAGAGAAGATGCGAAGGAAGGCCCACACCCACGAGATGTTGAATGAATATTTTAAATAGGGAATAGGAGCAGAAGTGGAGGAGAGGGGGAGGAAGGAGGAAGGGAAGAGATGGAAGAGAGAGAAGGAGAAAGCGAGGGAAGGAGGGGGGGGAAGAGATGGAAGAGAGAGAAGGAGAAAGCGAGGGAAGGAGGAGGGGAGGAGAAGGGGGAGGAAGGAGGAGGGGAAGAGATGGAAGAGAAGAGGAGGAGAAAGCAAGGGAAGGAGGAGGGGAGGGGAAGGAACAGAGGGGGAGGAAGGAGGAGGGAAGAAGAAGGAACAGAGAGAAAGAGGAGGGGAGGAGAAGGAATAGAGAGAAGAAGGAGGAAGAGGAAGATAAGAAGAGCAGAAGAACAAAGAGGGAAGACAGAAGAAAAAGGAGGAGGAAGAGGAAGATGCGGAGTAACGTAGAAAACAAAGAGGAAAACCAGAAAGAAAGAAAGAGGACGAAGAGGGAAGGAGAGAGGGGGGAAAAGGGGGGGGAGGGAAGGAGGGGAAGGAGTGGTGGCTTTAAGTGTGATAAAGGAGGGTTTTGGAGGGCACTTGAGAGGCGGTTCAATCTTGCCCACTTTCCGATGCTCTTTTTTTTTTACTGTGAGGAGGAGAAGGGGAAGAGGGAGTGGAGGGAGGGAGGGAGAGAGAGAGAGAGAGAGAGAGAGAGAGGAGAGAGAAGGGAAGGAGATGAGAGGAGGAGAGAGATGAGAGAGAGAGAGAAAGAAAGAAGAGAGAGTGAAAGAGAGAGAGAGGAGAAAGGGAGAGAGAGAGAAAAAAAAAGAAGAGAGAGGGGAAGAGAGAGATGAGAAAAAGAGGAGAGATGAGGGGGGAGAGAGAGAAGAGAGGGGAGGAGAGAGAGAAGAAAGAGGAGTGAAGGAGAGAGAGGAGAGAGGAGAGAGGATGAGGACGAGAGATTTATGCGGAGATTGAGAGAGGGTGATTAGAGGGAGATAGGAGAGAGAGAGAGAGAGAAAGAAAGAAAGGAGAGTGAAAAAAGAGAAGAGAGAGAAAAGGGAAGAGGAGGGGAGGAAAAGGAGAGGAGGAGAGGAGAGGAGAGAGAGAGAGAGAGAGAGAGAGAGAGAGAAGAGGGGAAGAAAAGAAAAAAAAAGAGTGAAAGGGAGAGAGAAGGAGAGAGAGAGAGGGAGAGATGAGAGAGAGAGAGAGAGAGAGAAGAAAGAGAGATAAAGATGAAGAGGAGAGA
>NC_061857.1:10788875-10791375 GCF_019202785.1 Penaeus chinensis
CTGTCTGTATGCATGTCTCTCCGTCTGTGTGCATTTCTGTCTTTGTGTCTGTGTGTGTCTGTGTCTTCTTTTTCTAATAATGATGTTAGTGGTTTTATCAGAAATAATATTGGTATTGGTATTATCGTTATTATTGATGGTATTAGCAGTATTCCTATTAGCTTTATCATTATCGTTATTGTTATTATTGGCATTGTTAATAATAGGAATGATTATAATAATAATAATAATAATAATCATAATAATAATAATAATAATAATAATAATAATGATAATAATACCAATAATAAGGATGATATTACTGATAATAATTATTATTATTATCAGTATCATCATTATCATTATTTTTATCATTATTATCCTTATCATTATTGTTATTATTATTATTATTATTATTATTATTATTATTATTAATATCATCATTATCATTATTATTATTAATATTATTATTATTATTATTATTATTGTTGTTGTTGTTGTTATTACTTTTATTATTACTATTATTATTATCAGTATTATTATTATCAGTATTATTATTTTCATTTATATTATTAACATCAATATCATCATTGACATTATTATTTCTGTTTTATTATTATGCTTATTACTATTACTTTTATTATATGATAATTATAATTATTGTATTTGTTATTACTATTATTATTGCATTTGTTATTATCATTATTGTATTTATTATTATTACTATTATCGTAATTGTTATTATTATTATTAGTAGTAGTAGTATTGTCATTATTATTGTTACCAATTATGATTGCTGATCATAGTCATGACGAAGATGATTTGAGTGATCATATTATTGTTATTATTATTTTGTTTTCATTACCGTTATTCTATCATTATCGTTACGGTAATATTAATAATAATGCTAATATTGATAATGATGATAATAATAGTAATGATAATAATAAGAAGAAGACTAAGAATGATAATAGTAATAATGATAATGATGACAATGATAACCATGATAATAACAAGAATGACAGAAATAATAGAAATGCTAATAATAATCATCATAATAAAAATGATGATTACAATGATAATAATAATGATGTTAATGATAATGATAATTATAAAAGTAATAGTGACAATCGAAATAATAATAGTGATTGTGAAAATAATTATGATAATAATGATAATAATAATAACAATAGTAATAATAATAATAATGATAATGATATTAATGATAGTAATAACAAAACAAAAATAATGGTAATATTCATAATTGTTATCATAATAGTAATAAAAAGATAATAACAATAATAGTGATAATGTGTGTGTGAGTGTTTGTGAGTGTTTGTGTGTGTGTGTGTGTGTGTGTGTGTGTGTGTGTGTACACATAATGAATATGAAAATACACACACGCAAGCCAGGCTGATGATTCATACGATAAAAACAATAAACGATAATGACAATATAGAATAACAGCAGCGGAAAACAAATCTTATAACGAGATGGAAAAAGAAACAAAGAAACAAAGAGATAAATACATTACGCGACAGAAAACAAAAACAAAGGAATAGTGATAATAATATAAAAGAAAATAGAAAATAACATCGCGGGACAGGAAACAAAAAAATAAAATAAAAAATAAAAAAAGAGAAAAGTTAAAGAATAAGAAAAGCAGAAAAACAACGAAAAAAAAACGAAAAAGAAAAAAAAAACTAGAAAATAAATCTCTCCCTCCCCCCTCCCATAACCCCCCTTCCCCCCCTCCTAAAATTAAAAAAATAAGGAGAAAAGTCAAAGATTAAAAACATCCCAAACGCAAGAAAGCTTTTTTCCCCCGTCTTTTTCCCCCCGCCTTTTTTCCCCCGTCTTTTTCCCCCCGCCCCCCCCCCCCCCCCAGCGCCGCCCCCGAGTCTCGCCTCATTGCTAAGGCAGCACGAGCAAGGGCGGGCCTGGAACCTGTATGCAAATAGACGACCAAAGCATCAGATACTACAATACACCGAGTTGTTCCCGCTCCGTTGCACATCAGAACCGCGCCTTGGCATTTTCCCCTGATTTGGGGGAAATTTTCGTGTTTTGGGGGAAAACGTGCCTGTGTCTTTTTCTTTTCCAATTTTCTTTTTCTTTTTTTTTCTGTTTTTGGGTGGGTTTGTTCTGTATTTTTTTCTTTTCTTTTTTCTTTTTTTCTTGTTTTTTTTAATGGAGGTGTGTAGGGTGGAGGGAGGAGGAGGGAAGGAGGGAGGGAAGGGGAGGAGAGAAGGAGGAAAGCTGGAAAGGAGGGAGAGGGAGGGAGGGAGAGAATGGGGCATGGAGGGGGAGAAGAAGGAGGGAGGGAGGCAGGCTGGGAGGAGGAGGGAGGGGAAGGAGGAGAGCAAGAAGGGAGGGAGGGAGGCAGGGAGGGGGGTGGAGGGAGAGGATGGTAGGGGAGGGAGGGGGAAGGAGGAGAGCAAGGAGGGAGGGAGGGGAGGAAGGGGGGTGGGGGGAGAATTTAGGAAGATTGTAAAACCTGAAAGAACGAATTGATCTTTAT
>NC_061857.1:10796375-10811375 GCF_019202785.1 Penaeus chinensis
GGAGGGGAATGTCGTACCTTCTCCTCTCCAACGTCTTAGCGAAGGCAAAGTGGCGGGGCTGGTTTGTCTGGCCAACTCTGGAATCTTGAGGACTCCTAAGTCGGCCTTTCTCTCTCTCGCTCTCTCTCTCTCTCTCTCTCTCTCTCTCTCTCTCTCGCTCTCGCTCTCTCTCTCGCTCTCTCTCTCTCTCGCTCTCTCTAGCTCTGTCTATCTCCCTCTCTTTCTCTCTCTCTCTCCCTCTCTCTCTCTTTCTCTTTCTCTATCTCTGTCTATCTCTCTCTCTCTCTTCCTCTCCTTCTCTCTCTATCTCACTCTCTCTCTCTCTCTCTCTCTCTCTCTCTCTCTCTCTCTCTCTCTCTCTCTCTCTCTCTATCTATCTATCTATCTATCTATCTATCTATCTATCCATCCATCTATCTATCTATCTATCTCTTTATCTATCTCTATCTATCTGTCTATCTATCTATCTATCTATCTATCTATCTATCTGTGTATCTATCTATCTATCAATTTATCTCTCCCTCTCTTTCTCTCTCTCTCTCTCTCTCTCTCTCTCTCTCTCTCTCTCTCTCTCTCTCTCTCTCTCTCTCTCTCTCTCTCTCTCTCTCTCTTTTTCTTTCTCTCTGTCTCTATCTATCTATCGATCTACCTATCTACCTATCTGTCTATCTATCTATCTATTTATAAATTTATAAATTTGTCATTCCTGAAGCAACACGTTTTACCCAAATATTTGTTTTATCTTTCGTACTTATGAAGAGGAAGGGAATTAACGCAAAAGGACGATAAATAGAGAGAGACGGCGAAAAAAGCATTAGTGGAGAGAGGGAAAGGGATGGTAGAATAACAGAGGGGAAATGAAGAGAATTAGAAAATGGGAAAATATGAAGATTGCGAGAAAAAAAAGGGGAAATGTATGGATTGCGAAAGGGGAAATAGAGTGAATCCAAGATAGAGGAAATGCAACGAAAGAGGGGAAACAGAGAAACCTGAAAGGTGGGAAAGGCAGAAATTCTGGAAAAGGGGAAAAGGCAGAAATTCTGGAAAAGGGGAAAAGGCAGAGAATCCGAGAGAGGGGAAATGTAGAGAAAGGAATCCGAAAAGGGAAAGCGAGTGGGAAAGATTAACGATAGAAAGGGAAAAAGGGAGAAGGCGGACAAATTGAGGGAGAGAAAGAGAGAGGGCGGGAGGGAGGGAGGAAGGAAAAGAGAAAGAGAGAGAAGAGGGGAAGAAAACGAAAATGAAGCGAAAGGGATAGACAGATAGACAGAAAAACAGACAGACAGACAATAAAGGTCAAGGAAGAAGAAAAAAATATACAACAAAGGAGGGAAATACGGCAAATGAGTGATGAAGGAGAAAGAGAGAAAAAGGAGGAGGGGAGAAGGCGGGAGGGGAAAAGGGAGGAAGGGAGGGAGAGAGAAAGGGAAAGAGGAAGAGAGAGAAAGAGGGAGGAAGTGAGGGAGGAAAGGAGGGAATGAGGGAGTGAGTGAGGGAGGAAAGGAGGGAACGAGTGAGTGAGGGAGGAAAGGAGGGAACGAGGGAGTGAGGGAGGAAAGGAGGGAATGAGGGAGTGAGTGAGGGAGGAAAGGAGGGAACGAGTGAGTGAGGGAGGAAAGGAGGGAACGAGTGAGTGAGGGAGGAAAGGAGGGAACGAGTGAGTGAGGGAGGAAAGGAGGGAATGAGGGAGTGAGTGAGGGAGGAAAGGAGGGAACGAGTGAGTGAGGGAGGGAGGAAAGGAGGGAACGAGGGAGTGAGGGAGGAAAGGAAGGAACGAGGGAGTGAGTGAGGGAGGAAAGGAGGGAACGAGTGAGTGAGGGAGGAAAGGAGGGAACGAGTGAGTGAGGGAGGAAAGGAGGGAACGAGTGAGTGAGGGAGGAAAGGAGGGAATGAGGGAGTGAGTGAGGGAGGAAAGGAGGGAACGAGTGAGTGAGGGAGGGAGGAAAGGAGGGAACGAGTGAGTGAGGGAGGGAGGAAAGGAGGGAACGAGTTAGTGAGGGAGGAAAGGAGGGAACGAGGGAGTGAGGGAGGGAGGAAAGGAAGGAACGAGTGAGTGAGGGAGGGAGGAAAGGAGGGAACGAGTGAGTGAGTGAGGGAGGAAAGGAGGGAATGAGGGAGTGAGTGAGGGAGGAAAGGAGGGAACGAGTGAGTGAGGGAGGGAGGAAAGGAGGGAACGAGTGAGTGAGGGAGGGAGGAAAGGAGGGAACGAGGGAGTGAGTGAGGGAGGAAAGGAGGGAACGAGTGAGTGAGGGAGGGAGGAAAGGAGGGAACGAGTTAGTGAGGGAGGAAAGGAGGGAACGAGGGAGTGAGGGAGGGAGGAAAGGAAGGAACGAGTGAGTGAGGGAGGGAGGAAAGGAGGGAACGAGGGAGTGAGTGAGGGAGGAAAGGAGGGAACGAGTGAGTGAGGGAGGTAGGAAAGGAGGGAACGAGTTAGTGAGGGAGGAAAGGAGGGAACGAGGGAGTGAGGGAGGGAGGAAAGGAAGGAACGAGTGAGTGAGGGAGGGAGGAAAGGAGGGAACGAGTGAGTGAGTGAGGGAGGAAAGGAGGGAATGAGGGAGTGAGGGAGGAAAGAAGGGAACGAGGGAGTGAGGGAGGAAAGGAGGGAACGAGTGAGTGAGGGAGGGAGGAAAGGAGGGAACGAGTGAGTGAGGGAGGGAGGAAAGGAGGGAACGAGTGAGTGAGGGAGGAAAGGAGGGAACGAGTGAGTGAGGGAGGGAGGAAAGGAGGGAACGAGTGAGTGAGGGAGGGAGGAAAGGAGGGAACGAGTGAGTGAGGGAGGGAGGAAAGGAGGGAACGAGTGAGTGAGGGAGGAAAGGAGGGAACGAGTGAGTGAGGGAGGGAGGAAAGGAGGGAACGAGGGAGTGAGTGAGGGAGGAAAGGAGGGAATGAGGGAGTGAGTGAGGGAGGAAAGGAGGGAACGAGGGAGTGAGGGAGGAAAGGAGGGAACGAGGGAGTGAGTGAGGGAGGAAAGGAGGGAACGAGGGAGTGAGGGAGGAAAGGAGGGAACGAGGGAGTGAGGGAGGAAAGGAGGGAACGAGGGAGTGAGGGAGGGAGGAAAGGAGGGAACGAGGGAGTGAGGGAGGAAAGGAGGGAACGAGTGAGTGAGGGAGGAAAGGAGGGAACGAGGGAGTGAGGGAGGAAAGGAGGGAACGAGGGAGTGAGTGAGGGAGGAAAGGAGGGAACGAGGGAGTGAGGGAGGAAAGGAGGGAACGAGGGAGTGAGGGAGGAAAGGAGGGAACGAGGGAGTGAGTGAGGGAGGAAAGGAGGGAACGAGGGAGTGAGGGAGGAAAGGAGGGAACGAGGGAGTGAGGGAGGAAAGGAGGGAACGAGGGAGTGAGTGAGGGAGGAAAGGAGGGAACGAGGGAGTGAGGGAGGAAAGGAGGGAACGAGTGAGTGAGGGAGGAAAGGAGGGAACGAGGGAGTGAGGGAGGAAAGGAGGGAACGAGGGAGTGAGGGAGGAAAGGAGGGAACGAGGGAGTGAGTGAGGGAGGAAAGGAGGGAACGAGGGAGTGAGGGAGGAAAGGAGGGAACGAGGGAGTGAGGGAGGAAAGGAGGGAACGAGTGAGTGAGGGAGGAAAGGAGGGAACGAGGGAGTGAGGGAGGAAAGGAGGGAACGAGGGAGTGAGTGAGGGAGGAAAGGAGGGAACGAGGGAGTGAGGGAGGAAAGGAGGGAACGAGGGAGTGAGGGAGGAAAGGAGGGAACGAGGGAGTGAGTGAGGGAGGAAAGGAGGGAACGAGGGAGTGAGGGAGGAAAGGAGGGAACGAGTGAGTGAGGGAGGAAAGGAGGGAACGAGGGAGTGAGTGAGGGAGGAAAGGAGGGAACGAGGGAGTGAGGGAGGAAAGGAGGGAACGAGTGAGTGAGGGAGGAAAGGAGGGAACGAGGGAGTGAGGGAGGAAAGGAGGGAACGAGGGAGTGAGGGAGGAAAGGAGGGAACGAGGGAGTGAGTGAGGGAGGAAAGGAGGGAACGAGGGAGTGAGGGAGGAAAGGATGGGAACGAGGGAGTGAGGGAGGAAAGGAGGGAACGAGGGAGTGAGGGAGGAAAGGAGGGGAACGAGTGAGTGAGGGAGGAAAGGAGGGAACGAGTGAGTGAGGGAGGAAAGGAGGGAACGAGGGAGTGAGGGAGGGAGGAAAGGAGGGAACGAGGGAGTGAGTGAGGGAGGAAAGGAGGGAACGAGTGAGTGAGGGAGGAAAGGAGGGAACGAGTGAGTGAGGGAGGAAAGGAGGGAACGAGGGAGTGAGGGAGGAAAGGAGGGAACGAGGGAGTGAGTGAGGGAGGAAAGGAGGGAACGATGTGGAGTGAGGGAGGAAAGGAGGGAACGAGGGAGTGAGGGAGGAAAGGAGGAAGAGGATGAGGGAAAAGGGGTGGGGGAGTGAGTGAGGGGAGGAAAAGGAGGGAACGAGGGGTGAGGGGGAAGGAGGGAACGAGGGAGTGAGGGAGGATGGAGGGGATACGTGGGAGGTGAGGGAGGAAAGGAGGGAACGAGTGAGGTGAAGGGGGTAAAGGAGGTGGAACGATGTCGAGTGGGAGGAGGAAAAAAGGAGGGAACGAGGGAGTTGAGTGAGGGAGGAAAGGAGGATCGAGTGCGGGAGAAAGGTAGGGAGGAAGAGGGGGAGGGTGGGAACGCGTGGGGGGAGGAGGGTGTGGAGGTGGGGGGGGGGAGAGGAGGATTCAGCTCGGGACTTGAGAATATTAAGGGGTCTTACAGAAGAGGATTTGTGGAAGTGGGAGGGGGGGGGAATTTCCAGAGGACGTACTGAGCTGGCTGAGAGGCTGGTGACTGTTTTTGTGTCTGTTGGGGGAGATGGTGGCGGTTTTTGCGTGACCGAGGCGGTGACTGTGTTTGTGTTGGTGGGGGAGGATGGTGGGTGTTTTGTGTTGGGACGAGGGGGTGAGTTTGGTGTGTGGGGGGGGGACTGGTGGTGGTTTTTGCCGTTGACGAGGTGGTGGCTGGTTTGTCGCTCTCGTTTACCGAGGTCGTAGGACGTTTTGTGTGTTGGAGGACTGGTGACTGTTTTGTGTCTGTTGAGGAGATGGTGGCTGTTTTGTGTATGGTTGGGGGGTGGTGGCTTTTGGGTTTTTTGGGCCTTTTTGACGAGGGGTGGTGAATGTTTGTGTCGTTGGGGGGAGGAATGGTGGCTTCGTTTTGTCCGGGGGTTTTACGTGGCTGGTGTGTTTGTGTTGTTGGGGAGATTTGGGGGCTGTTTTTGTCCGTTGACGGGGTGGTGGCTGTTTGGGGTTGTTGAACCGAGGCTGGGGACTGTTTTGGGGGTTGTTGGGGAGAATGGTGACTGTTTTGTGTTGTTGGGGGAGACTGGTGGCTGTTTTTGTTTCCCTTGACCGAGGCTGGTGGGTGTTTTGTGTTGTTGCGGGCTGGTGAATGTTTTGTGTCTGTTGGGGGAGGGCGGGTGGTGTTTTGTCCGTTGCCGGGATGGTGGCTTTTTTTGTGTCTGTTGAGGAGACTGGTGGCTGTTTTTGTCCCTTTACCGGGCTGGTGACTGTTTTGTGTCTGTTTGGGGGAGTGGGGGCCCGTTTTGTCCGGTGAAAGAGGTGGTGACTGTTTTGTGTCTGTTGGAGGAGACTGGTGGGTTTTTGTCGTTGACCGAGGCTGGTGAATGTTTTGTGTCTGTTGGAGGAGGTCTGGTGGCTGTTTTTGTCCGTTGACGGGTGGTGGCTGTTTTGTGTTGTTGACCGAGGTGGTGAATGTTTTGTGTTGTTGGGGGTGATGGTGGGGGGTTTTTGTCCCTTGGGCCGAGGCTTTGGGGGCTGTTTTGTGGTTTGGGGGAGAAATGGTGGCTGTTTTTGTCCTGTTGTCGGGCCCTGGGGGGTGTTTTGTGTATGTTGGGGGGGATGGGGGGGTGTTTGGTGGGTTGCGGTTGGGGGCCTTTTTTTGTTTTTTGGGGGGGCTGGGGGCTTTTTTTTTGGGCCGTTGGGGAAGGTGGTGGGGGTTTGGGGGGGGGCCCGGGACTGGGGGTTTTTGTCCGTTTTTACGAGGGCTGAAAGTTTTGTTTTTTCCCCCGTTGGGGGAGAATGGGGGGCCCGTTTTGTCCCTTGCCGGGCTGCGCCCGTTTTGTGTGTCGTTGGGGGAGATGGTGGGCTTTTTTTTTGGGCCGTTTTACCCAGGCTGGTGTTTTTTTTGTGTCTGTGGGAGGAGGGTTTGGGTGTTTTTTTTCCCTTACCGTCGAGGATGGTGGCTTTTTTTGTGTCTGTTGGGGGAGGGTGGCTGGTTGGCTCTGGTTTTTGTTCGGTTTGGAGGCTTTGGGGGCTTTTTTTGTGTCTGTTGGGGTGGGCTGGTGGCTGTTTTTGTCCGTTGACGAGGCTGGTGAAGTTTTGTTGGGCTTTTTGGGGGGATGGTGTACTGTTTTGTGGTCTGTTGGGGGAGACTGGTGGCTGTTTTTGTCCGTTGACCCAGGCTGGTGAATGTTTTGTGTCTGTTGGGGGAGACTGGTGACTGTTTTGTGTTGTTGGGGGAGACTGGTGGCGTTTTTGTCCGGGGTTCGAGGTTGGTGAATGTTTTGTGTCTTGTTGGGGGGTTTGGTTGGGACTGTTTTTGTTAGTTTGGGGGGGGTTTGGGGGTGTTTTTGTCGTCCGGGGTTTTTGGGCCCAGGTGGTGACTGTTTTGTGGGCTGTTGGGGGGGGAGAAAATGGTGGCTGTTTTGTCCGGGTTTTCCGAGGCTGGTGGCTGTTTTTGTCCGTTGACCGAGGTGGTGTACTTGTTTTGTGTCTGTTGGGGGGAGGGAATGTTGGTGGCTGTTTTGTCGTTGCGAGGCTGGTGACGGTTTGTGTCTGGTTTGACCGAGGCTGGTTTACTGTTTTGTGTCCTGTTGGGGGGGGGATGGTGGGGTTTTTTGTCCGTTTAGACCGGGGGCTGGTGACTGTTTTGTGTCTGTTGAAAAATGGTGGTGACTTTTTGTGTCTGTTGGGGGGACTGGTGGTGTTTTTGTCCGGGTTGACGAGGATGGTGGCTTTTTTTGGGTGTTGACGAGGGTGGTGGCTGTTTTGTGTCTGTTGGGGGAGAATGGGGGCTTTTTTGTTTTTGCCGTTTTTTTTGCGGGCTGGTGGCTGTTTTGTGTTGTTGACCGAGGGCTTTGGATGAGGGGTGGTTGGTTGTTGGGGGAGATGGACTGGTGGCTTTTTTTGTCCGTTTTACCGGGTGGTGGCTGTTTTGTGTTGTTGGGGGAGGGCTTTTGGGGGCTGTTTTTTCGTTTTCCCTTTAACCCAGGGCTTGGGTGGGGTGTTTTTTGTTGTTGGGGGGAATGGGGATGTTTTTTTCCGTTGACGAGGATGGTGGTGGGTTTTTTTGTTTGTTGGGGGGAAGGGCTGGTGGCTGTTTTTGTCCGGTTGACCGAGGCTGGTGGCTGTTTTGTTTTCTGTTGGGGGAGGGATGGGAGGCTTGGTTTTTTGTCCGTTGACCGGGCTGGTGGCTGTTTTGTGTTGTTGGGGGAGCTGGTGGGTTTTTTTGTCCCCGTTTTAACCGGGTAGGCTGATGGTGTGTTTTTGTGTTGTTGGGGGAGGGATTTTTGGTGGAGGCCTGGTGGATGTTTTTGTCGTTTTTTGTTTTTTGGACAGGGGGGCTGGTGGATGTTTTTTGTATGTTGGGGGAGGCGTTTTTTCTTGGGGCTGGGGTTTTTGTGTTGTTGGAAGGGGGTGGTTGGCCTTTCTGGTTGTTTGTGTCTGTTGGGGGGGGATATTGGTGGAGGTGGTTTTTTTTGTCCCGTTGGGGAAGACGGGGGCTGGTTGCGTGGTGGTTTTGTTTTGTGTTGTTGGGGGGGGTAATGGAGGTTTTTTTTTGTTCGTTTGGGCCGGGATGGTTTTACTGTTTTGTGGGCTGGGTTTGGGGGGGATGGTGGCTGGGTTTTTTTTGTTTTAGGGGGCTTTGGTGATTTTTTTTTGGGTTTGTTGGGGGGAGGGCTGGTGGTTTTTTGTTTTCCCCCGTTGACCCGGGGTGGGGGCTGGTTTTGTGTCTGTTGGGGGAGGGGTGGTGGCTGTTTTTGTCCAGTTGACCGAGGCTGGTGCGTGGGCCCGTTTTGGGGGTGAGTTTTTTGGGGGTTTGGGGGGAATGGTGGCTGGGTTTTGGTTTTCCCGTTTTGACGAGGCGGGCTGTGGTTAAAGGTGGTGGACTGTTTTTTTGTCCCGTTGGGGGGGAAAAATGGGGGTGTGTTTTTGTCCGGTTTTACCGAGGTTGGTGATGTTTTGTGTCTGTGGGGGGAGGGGCTGGTTGGTGGCTACTTTTGGTGTTTTGTAGTTGGCCGTTTTTTTGACCGAGGTGGGACTGTTTTTTTTGTCTGTTGGGGAGAGGAGGGGAATGGTGGATTGGGTTTTTTGTCCGTTTGGGGGCTGGACCGGTTTTTTGGTTTTTAAAATGGGGGTTTTTGTAGTTGAACGGGGGGGGGTTCCAGGTGGTGACTGTTTTGTGTCTGTTGGGGGAGACTGGTGGCCCGGTTTGCCCTTGACCGAATGGGGCTGGTTTACGGTTTTGTGTCTGTTGAAAAGGGGGCTGTGAATGTTTTGTGTCTGGGGGGGGAGGACTGGTGGTGTTTTTTTCGTTGACCGAGGTGGCTGTTGGTGATGTTTTTTGTGGGCGATTTGGGGGGGCGGTGGCTGTCTGTTGGCTGTGGCTTTATTTGGGTTTTTTTTTGTCCCGTTTTTTACGAGGGCTGGGACTGTTTTGTGGCGTTGGGGGGGGGGGATGGGGGCGGTTTTTTAAATTTTTTGGGGCCGGGTGGTGCTGTTTTGTGTCTGTTGGGGGAGGATGGTTTCTGTTTTTTGTCCGTTTGGGGGGCTTTGGGGGGTTTTTGTCGTTTTTACGAGGGGGGCTGTCTGTTTTTGTGTCTTTTTGGGGGAGATTTGGGGGTGTTTTTTTCGTTGACCGAGGTGGTGATGTTTTTGTGTCTGTTGCCGAAGGGCTGGGGGCTGTTTTGTGTTCCGGGTTGGGGGGGGAGACTGGTGGTTTTTTTTTGTCGTTGCCCCAGGATGGTGACTGTTTTGTGTCTGTTGCGAGGTGCTGTTTTGTGTTTTTGGTCTTTGAGCTGTCTGTTTTGTCGTTGACCGAGGCTGGTGGACTGTTTTGTGTCTGTTGACCGAGGTGCTGGTGACTGTTTTGTGTCTGTTGGGGCCGAGACTGGTGGCTGTTTTGTGTCCGTTGAGTGGGAGGTCGTGGTGGACTGTTTTTTGTGTCTGTTGACCGAGGCTGGTGACTGTTTTGTGTCTGTTGGGGGAGCTGGTGGCTGTTTTTGTCGTTGACCGAGGCTGGTGACTGTTTTGTGTCTGTTGACGAGGATGGTGACTGTTTTGTGTCTGTTGGGGAGGACTGGTGGCTGTTTTTGTCCGTTGACCGAGGCTGGTGACTGTTTTTGTGTCTGTTGACCGAGGCTGGTGACTGTTTTGTGTCTGTTGGGGGAGGACTGGTGGCTGTTTTTGTCCGTTGACCGAGGCTGGTGACTGTTTTGTGTCTGTTGACCGAGGCTGGTGACTGTTTTGTGTCTGTTGGGGGAGACTGGTGGCTGTTTTGTGTCTGTTGGGGGAGACTGGTGGCTGTTTGTGTCCGTTGACCGAGGCTGGTGACTGTTTTGTGTCTGTTGACCGAGGCTGGTGACTGTTTTGTGTCTGTTGGGGGAGACTGGTGGCTGTTTTTGTCCGTTTGACCGAGGCTGGTGATGTTTTGTGTCTGTTGGGGGAGGACTGGTGGCTGTTTGTGTCCGTTGACGAGGCTGGTGACTGTTTTGTGTCTGTTGACCGAGGCTGGTGACTGTTTTTGTGTCTGTTGGGGAGACTGGTGGCTGTTTTTGTCCGTTGACCGAGGCTGGTGACTGTTTTGTGTCTGTTGACCGAGGCTGGTGACTGTTTTGTGTCTGTTGGGGGAGACTGGTGGCTGTTTTTGTCCGTTGACCGAGGCTGGTGACTGTTTTGTGTCTGTTGGGGGAGGCTGGTGGCTGTTTTTGTGTCTGTTGGGGGAGACTGGTGGCTGTTTTTGTCCGTTGACCGAGGCTGGTGACTGTTTTGTGTCTGTTGACCGAGGCTGGTGACTGTTTTGTGTCTGTTGGGGGAGAGGCTGGTGGCTGTTTTGTGTCCGTTGACGAGGCTGGTGACTGTTTTGTGTCTGTTGACCGAGGCTGGTGGACTGTTTTGTGTCTGTTGGGGGAGGACTGGTGGCTGTTTTTGTCTGTTGGGCGGAGACTGGTGGCTGTTTGTGTCCGTTGACCGAGGCTGGTGACTGTTTTTGTGTCTGTTGACCGAGGCTGGTGACTGTTTTGTGTCTGTTGGGGGAGGCTGGTGGCTGTTTTTGTCCGTTGACCGAGGCTGGTGACTGTTTTTGTGTCTGTTGGGGGAGACTGGTGGCTGTTTGTGTCCGTTGACCGAGGCTGGTGACTGTTTTGTGTCTGTTGACCGAGGCTGGTGACTGTTTTGTGTCTGTTGGGGGAGACTGGTGGCTGTTTTTGTCCGTTGACCGAGGCTGGTGACTGTTTTGTGTCTGTTGACCGAGGCTGGTGACTGTTTTGTGTCTGTTGGGGGAGACTGGTGGCTGTTTTTGTCCGTTGACCGAGGCTGGTGACTG
This sequence comes from Penaeus chinensis, assembly GCF_019202785.1. Lineage (NCBI taxonomy): Eukaryota > Metazoa > Arthropoda > Malacostraca > Decapoda > Penaeidae > Penaeus > Penaeus chinensis. Next base: position 10,806,930 of record NC_061857.1, read on the forward strand.
TTTTGTGTCTGTTGACCGAGGCTGGTGACTGTTTTGTGTCTGTTGGGGGAGGACTGGTGGCTGTTTTTGTCCGTTGACCGAGGCTGGTGACTGTTTTGTGTCTGTTGACCGAGGCTGGTGACTGTTTTGTGTCTGTTGGGGGAGACTGGTGGCTGTTTTTGTCCGTTGACCGAGGCTGGTGACTGTTTTGTGTCTGTTGACCGAGGCTGGTGACTGTTTTGTGTCTGTTGGGGGAGACTGGTGGCTGTTTTTGTCGTTGACCGAGGCTGGTGACTGTTTTGTGTCTGTTGGGGGAGACTGGTGGCTGTTTTTGTCCGTTGACCGAGGCTGGTGACTGTTTTGTGTCTGTTGGGGGAGACTGGTGGCTGTTTTTGTCCGTTGACCGAGGTGGTGACTGTTTTGTGTCTGTTGGGGGAGACTGGTGGCTGTTTTTGTCCGTTGACCGAGGCTGGTGACTGTTTTGTGTCTGTTGGACGAGGCTGGTGGCTGTTTTGTGTCCGTTGAGAGGCTGGTGACTGTTTTGTGTCTGTTGGGAGATGGTCTGTTTGTCGTTGACCGAGGCTGGTGACTGTTTTGTGTCTGTTTGACCGAGGCTGGTGACTGTTTTGTGTCTGTTGGGGGAGTGCTGGTGCGTTTTTGTCGTTGACCGAGGCTGGTGACTGTTTTGTGTCTGTTGGGGGAGACTGGTGGCTGTTTTGTGTCCGTTGACCGAGGCTGGTGACTGTTTTGTGTCTGTTGACCGAGGTGGTGACTGTTTTGTGTCTGTTGGGGGAGGTTGGTTGTTTGTGTCGTTGACCGAGGCGTGGTGGCTGTTTTTGTCCGTTGACCGAGGCTGGTGACTGTTTTGTGTCTGTTGGGGGAGACTGGTGGCTGTTTTTGTCCGTTGACCGAGGCTGGTGACTGTTTTGTGTCTGTTGACCGAGGCTGGTGACTGTTTTGTGTCTGTTGGGGGAGACTGGTGGCTGTTTTTGTCCGTTGACCGAGGCTGGTGACTGTTTTGTGTCTGTTGACCGAGGCTGGTGACTGTTTTGTGTCTGTTGGGGGAGACTGGTGGCTGTTTTTGTCCGTTGACCGAGGCTGGTGACTGTTTTGTGTCTGTTGGGGGAGACTGGTGGCTGTTTTTGTCCGTTGACCGAGGCTGGTGACTGTTTTGTGTCTGTTGGGGGAGGCTGGTGGCTGTTTTTGTCCGTTGACCGAGGCTGGTGACTGTTTTGTGTCTGTTGGGGGAGGCTGGTGGCTGTTTTTGTCCGTTGACCGAGGCTGGTGACTGTTTTGTGTCTGTTGGGGAGACTGGTGGCTGTTTTTGTCCGTTGACCGAGGCTGGTGACTGTTTTGTGTCTGTTGACCGAGGCTGGTGACTGTTTTGTGTCTGTTGGGGGAGACTGGTGACTGTTTTGTGTCTGTTGACCGAGGCTGGTGACTGTTTTGTGTCTGTTGGGGGAGACTGGTGGCTGTTTGTGTCCGTTGACCGAGGCTGGTGACTGTTTTGTGTCTGTTGACCGAGGCTGGTGACTGTTTTGTGTCTGTTGGGGGAGGCTGGTGGCTGTTTGTGTCCGTTGACCGAGGCTGGTGACTGTTTTGTGTCTGTTGACCGAGGCTGGTGACTGTTTTGTGTCTGTTGGGGGAGACTGGTGGCTGTTTGTGTCCGTTGACCGAGGCTGGTGACTGTTTTGTGTCTGTTGACCGAGGCTGGTGACTGTTTTGTGTCTGTTGGGGGAGACTGGTGGCTGTTTGTGTCCGTTGACCGAGGCTGGTGACTGTTTTTGTCTAATGACCGAGGCTGGTGACTGTTTTTGTCTAATGACCGAGGCTGGTGACTTTTTGTCTGTTGACCGAGGCTGGTGACCGTTTTTGTGTCTGTTGACCGAGGCTGGTGACTGTTTGTGTCTGTTGACCGAGGCTGGTGACTGTTTTTGTCTAATGACCGAGGCTGGTGACTGTTTTTGTCTGTTGACCGAGGCTGGTGACTGTTTTTGTCTAATGACCGAGGCTGGTGACTGTTTTTGTCTAATGACCGAGGCTGGTGAATGTTTTTGTCTGTTGACCGAGGCTGGTGACCGTTTTTGTCTGTTGACCGAGGCTGGTGACTGTTTTTGTCTAATGACCGAGGCTGGTGACTGTTTTTGTCTGTTGACCGAGGCTGGTGACTGTTTTTGTCTAATGACCGAGGCTGGTGACTGTTTTTGTCTAATGACCGAGGCTGGTGACTGTTTTTGTTTGTTGACCGAGGCTGGTGACCGTTTTTGTCTAATGACCGTGGCTGGTGACTGTTTTTGTCTAATGACCGAGGCTAGTGACTGTTTTTGTCTGTTGACCGACGCTGGTGACTGTTTTTGTCTGTTGACCGAGGCTGGTGACTGTTTTTGTTTGTTGACCGAGGCTGGTGACTGTTTTTGTTTGTTGACCGAGGCTGGTGACTGTTTTTGTCTAATGACTGAGGCTGGTGACTGTTTTTGTCTGTTGACCGAGGCTGGTGACTGTTTTTGTCTAATGACCGAGGCTGGTGACTGTTTTTGTCTAATGACCGAGGCTGGTGACCGTATTTGTCTGATGACCGAGGCTGGTGACTGTTTTTGTTTGTTGACCGAGGCTGGTGACTGTTTTTGTTTGTTGACCGACGCTGGTGACTGTTTTTGTCTGTTGACCGAGGCTGGTGACTGTTTTTGTCTAATGACCGAGGCTGGTGACTGTTTTTGTCTAATGACCGAGGCTGGTGACCGTATTTGTCTGATGACCGAGGCTGGTGACTGTTTTTGTCAGTTGACCGAGGCTGGTGACTGTTTTTGTCTGTTGACTGAGGCTGGTGACTTTTTTTGTCTAATGACCGAGGCTGGTGACCGTTTTTGTCAGTTGACCGAGGCTGGTGACTGTTTTTGTCTGTTGACCGAGGCTGGTGACTGTTTTTGTCTAATGACCGAGGCTGGTGACCTTTTTTTTCAGTTGACCGAGGCCGGTGACTGTTTTTGTCCGTTGACCGAGGCTGGTGACTGTTTTTGTCCGTTGACTGAGGCTGGTGACTGTTTTTGTCTAATGACCGAGGCTGGTGACTGTTTTTGTCTAATGACCGAGGCTGGTGACTGTTTTTGTTTGTTGACCGAGGCTGGTGACTGTTTTTGTCTAATGACCGAGGCTGGTGACTGTTTTTGTCTGTTGACCGAGGCTGGTGACTGTTTTTGTCTAATGACCGAGGCTGGTGACTGTTTTTGTCTAATGACCGAGGCTGGTTTGTTTGTTTTATTTTTATTTTTGTTTCAGTTACTATCATCAGCATATTTTTATTCATCGTGATAATAACGTATCTGTTATCTAGTAGATATATATACATATGTATATACATACATACATATATATATATATATATATATATATATATATATATATATATATTATATATGTGTGTGTGTGTATATATATATATACATATATATATATATATATATATATATATATATATATAAACGCACGGATATACGACCAGAATCCCAAGACCATATACGAAGAGCACACACACACACACATATACAACACAACTGGAAGAGAGGAAAATAAATGAAATTTTTAATATCTTCAGTCAATGGATTGTACGGTCATAAATAATTAGTTTAAATTGATAAATAAGATGACAGATGAATCGATAATAGACACAGATAACATTGTAAATAAGTACATAAAATAGATGTTTATGAAAAGACCAGACGATTGATAAAGAAAATCGCAAGAGACTGAAATTGGATAAATAAAACATTGCACATGAGATATCACTGTCTAAAAAAAATAATAATAATAAAAAAAGAATAAACTTACATATCAAAGAAAAAATAAACAATAATGCCTAATATATTATAATTTTTTTTTTACTATAAACGAAACCACATTTTTTTAAACAAAACAAAACAATAAAGATATATATATAAAGGTTCCACATGAGCAGAGGCCAACATGAAATAAATCCCACCAACTCTCTATATATAAATATATATCAATTACAAAAAAAAAAAAAAAAAAAAAAAAAGCGAGCGAGAGATTCAATAGGACACAACATTTTCATTGAATTTCGAGGGTGCAACAAAGCCACTAATTGTTTAGTTGACGGAAATACAATAACACAGGAAAAACAAGAGAACGCGACAGACGAATGGTTATGTATGGGTGTTTTTGTTGTTGTTGTTGTTGCTGTTATTGTTATTAGCAAAGACATAGCAAGGGGATTTTATTATGTGTGAAACGGGAGAGACGAATGGTTATTATGGGTGTTTTTTGTTGAGTTTGGTAAAGATATTTCAAGGGGATTTTTTTGTGTGTGAAACACGAGAGACAGATGGCTATGCAGGGTGTTGTTGTTGTTATTATTGTTGCTGTTATTGTTGTTGTTATTGTTGTTTATTGTTGTTGTTTTTGTTGTTGTTATTGTTGTTGTTATTGTTGTGTTATTGTTGTTGTTATTGT
>NC_061857.1:10813875-10818875 GCF_019202785.1 Penaeus chinensis
GTGTGTGTGTGTGTGTGTGTGTGTGTGTGTGTGTGCGTATGTATCTGTTCGTGTACGTGCGTATATATGTCTATGCATGTCAGTTCACACGAGCGTGTGCGTGTGTTTATCGCTCCCCCGGAAAGAAATTAAATTAACACACAGACAAAAACAAAAACAAAAAAAAAATGCCACTGCCCATTAATCGTAATTCTGCTGCACGAATCTCTTGCATCGTAAACACTGCGCGGCATGGAACAAAAAATTTATTTTACAACACTCAAGACCCCCTCTGATTATTAAAAATGAAAGTACTTTAAAACGTTTTAAGGACGCTAAAAGGGGTTTTAAAAACCGGGTTTTTTTTTTTTTTCTCATCTCCTCTCTTCTTTTCTTCTCTAAAAAGATAGGAATGCGTTTAGGATAAAGGCTTGTTTATTCAATTTTTTTGCAAGTTTTTGGTTTGGTTTATGTTTGGGGGTTTGTTTTTAAACTGGGGTCTGTTTTATCCTTGCGGGTAATGGTTCTTTTAAAAGATCTTGGCAATGTTAGGGTCTGGGTTTGTGGTGGGTTGTATTTGGGCGGGGGGGGTTTTTTATGGTCTGTGTGTTTTTTTTTTTGTTTATGTTATTTTTTTTGGGGGGGGGGTTTTTGGGGGGGGGGGGGTGGTGGGGGGGCGGGGGGGGGGGGTGTGGTGTTTGTTTGTTATATTTATTTTTTTAAAAATATTTTTGTTTATAATGAATAAAAAAACCCCAAAAAAAAAAAAAAATATATATTTTTTTATAGTTTTTGTTTGTATTTTTTTTTTTTTTTATGGAAAAATTTTTTTTTTTTGGTTTTGTATATTTTTTTTATGATTTATTTAATTATCACAAATTAAAATTTTACGTTTTTTAAATTTAATTTTTTTTTTTTATTTTAAATATCAAAATTAATTTTTGTTGTTTTTTTTAAAATTTTATTTTTATATGTGTTTATTTAATATTTATAAATTTTATGTTTTTTTGGGGATGGGGGTGTGTATTTTTAAAAATTTTATTATGTTATATTTTCATATTAATACACAATATTTTATGTTTTATTTAAGTTTGTTTATGTGTTATTTTTAAGTCCCTTAATTTTTTAAATATTATAAAAAATATATTTTACTTTTATTTTTATTTTTTTTTTTAATAATGATAATTTTGGTTTTGGTTAATAAATTAGTAATAGTGTTTTTTTTTTTATGATTTGCTTGGTTTAAAATTAAAAAATTTTTCTCCCTTTTTATATAATTTTTGTTTTATTTTATTTTTTTTTAGATAAAATTTATAATTTGTAGGAATTTTAACAAAGCCGTTTTGGTTTAAAAATGATTTTTTGGGTTTTTTTTTTTTTTTTGTTGGTATTAATGAAAATTTTATGATTATATAAATTTTACAGTTCCCGTTGTGGGGCAAAATTTTTTATCAAAAGGTTATTAAAATAACAATAGCAATAATATAAACATAGATAGTAAATAAATGATCACTTCTGCTAACAATAACCCTTACTATAGAATAAACAAGAAACAAATAAATAATTAACTTACTATAACATAAACCATAATAACAATATCAGAGACAATTACTGCACAATAAGACAAAAAAAAAAAAAAAAAAAAAAAAAAAAACAGAATTTGGAATATGAATAATTGAGTATATAAAGGAGTTTGTTGATAGACGTGATATTTGTAAATTAAAAAAAAATAAAGAACGAGAATAAGATGAAGAAGAAACAGACGAGATAAAGACGATGATAATGATGATTATAATGATAATGATCATGATATTAAGGAAAGCGTTAAGTTAATCAGGATAATGGTAATAATGATGGTGAGGATAATGACGGCCATAATGAAGAAAAAGAGGAAGAGGAGGAGGAGGAGAAATAATTCAGATAGAAGTAAAACAAGAAAAAAAGTTAAAGAATATGAAAATTGACAGAAATAGAAAGAAAAAAATCGAAGTGATTGACAGAGGAAGAGAGAGAAGGAAGGAAGTGGTTGAGAATGCGAAAAGGAGAGAAAAGGTAGAATAAGGGAAAACTGGTAAATAAGCAGATATAGCAAGGTAAATAAAGATGACGTGAGAGAAGAAAAGAGAGAGAGGGGAGGAGGATGAAGAGAGAGAGGGGAGGAGGATGAAGAGAGAGAGAGAGAGAGAGAGAGAGAGAGAGAGAGAGAGAGAGAGGTGGGGGGAGGGAGGGAAGGAGAGACCGAAAAAGAGATGGTGAGTAAAACAAAGAAGGAAATATAGAGAAAGGAAGAGATATAGCTATATAAAAAGATTGTAAGATAAATACATACAGACAGAGAAAGAAGAAAAGCTAAACAGACAGAAAACGAAAGAGAGAAAATGAGAGAACGAGAGACTGTTAGACAGGGAACGAAAAGGAGAAAGAGAAAGAGGACGAGAGACAGACAGACAGAGAGAAAACGAGAGACAGACACACAGAGAATGAGAGACAAACAGAAAGAGAACGAGAGATAGATAGACAGAGAAAGAAAGAGAACGAGAGATTGAGAGAAAAACGAGAGACAAACATACAGAGAACGAACGAAAGAGAGAGATTACGAGAGATAGTTAGACAGAATAAAAGGCGAGAGACAGACAGACAGAGACCGAAAAAGAGAAAGAGAGAGAGCGACAGACAGCAAGAGACAGACAGACAGTGGGCGAGAACAGACAAAACACACGGAATAAGAGAGAGAGAGAGAAAACGAGAGAGAGAGAAAGAGAGAAAGAGAGAGAGAGAGAAAGAGAGGGAGAGAAAAAGAGAAAGAGAAAAAGAGAAAGAGAAAAAGAGAAAGAAAAAAAATATAAAGAAAGAAAGGGAGAAAAAAGAGAGAAAACGAGAAAGAGAGGGAGAGAACAAGAGAGAAAGAGATGGAGAGAACAAGAGAGAAAGAGCGTAAACGAGAGAAAGAGAGTAAACGAGAGAAAGAGAAAGAGAAAGAGAGAGAAAGAGAGAGAAAGAGAGGGAGAGAACAAGAGAGAAAAAGAAAGAGAGAGAAAGAGAAGGAGAGAGAAAGAGAGAGAAAGAGAGAGAGAGAAAGAGAGAGGAAGAGAAAGAGAGAGAAAGAGAGGAAGAGAAAGGGACACCACAGTAGTCACATTCCCCAGACAGGCAAACGGGAAGCTGCATCTGGAGAACATTAGCATATATCGATCTTCTTCCTGGTGTCACTGTGTAATGAAAGGGGGGTGGGGGGGAGGGGGGAGGGGGAAGGGCGAGGGGGTAATACTTTACTTTCAACTTCCATTTGTATATTTAACTTGTGTTTTAAGAAAAATGCTGGTGTGACGGGTACAGGAGAGGAGGCGGTAGGGGGGGCGGGGGGGGGGATGTTCCGTGTAGGTGAATATTATTATTATTAGAGTTGTTACAATTGCTGTTGATGATGTTGTTGTTGTTGTTGCTGCTGTTGATGTTTTTGTTATCATTAAGATTATCTTCATTATTATCATCATCATTGCCACTATCATTTTCTATTACTGATAAAGGCAATAAAATCCTTCAATATTATTACTATCACAATTATCATCATAAGGTTCATCCACATGATCGCTAGTTCAAAACGAATCACCGTCAATGAACAAACACAACTATAACAACAACAACAAAAAGAACAAAAAATAACAGCAAAAAAGTATTACTATTACAAAAAAACGAAGACATTGGTAAAAGTGTATATATTACTATGGCAACAACAAGGACAATGATAAAAAAAAAAATATGGAAAAGTATTATCACTGCAACAAGAACAATGATGAATAACAACAAGAACACTATGATTATTGCAACAACAAGAACAAGAATAAAACAACAAGAATTTAAAAAATAACAACAACAACAAAAGTCTTTCTATATCAACAAAAAGAACAACAAAAACATAACAAGAACAAAAAAATATTCCCCTTGCAACACCAAAGACCATAATAAAAATAACAACAAAAATAGCCCTATTGCACAAGAGTTCAACAAATATGTATTGGCATTTTCTCTAAATCTGTCAGCTGTTATCCGTTCGACCAATATCACATTTGAAAGCAAGCTGAACATCTGTTATTGCAAAATTGCAGTTGGATGAGCCGTGTATTAAAATTTGTACTGTACTTTTGTGAGTTAAAATGTACGAGTTTATATCAGCACTAAGTATATGTGAGTTGGCCTAATGTTATTAATATAATGATTGTAAAAATGATAATGGTAATTATTATCATTACTATTTTTGATATTGTTATTATCATTATTATTATTATTATTTCCATTACTATTATTGTTGTTATCATTATCATTTATATCATCGTTATTGTTATTATTGTTATTATTATTACTATTATTTTTATTATTATTATTATTATTATTAGCATTATTATTGTTATTATTATCTTCATTAGTATTATTATTGATAGTGTCATTATCATTATCATTATCAATATCATCATTATCATCCTAATCATTATTATAATAATTATTGTTACTATTACTATCGTTCCCATCATCATCGTTATTTTATCATTATAACTATTATCATTATCATTATTATTATTATTATTATTATTATTATTATTATTATTATTATCATTACTATTATTATTATTATTATCATTTTACTATTATAGTCTACGATTACTAATATTACTATCATTACTATCATAGTACCTATATTATTATTAGATTCTTGCTGTCTACTATTATTGTTATTATTATCATTGTTATCATTATTATTATTATAATTATTGTTGTTGCTGTTGTTATTGTTATTATCATCAATATTATTATTATTATCATTATTGTTGTAAATATACTTATAATAACTATCACTATCATTGTATTATTCTATCATTATTACTATAATTATCATCACTATCATTATTGTCATAACTGTTATCATTATCAAGACCGTTATTATTATCATTACTACCATTGCTATTATTAGTATCATTATCACTATCAATATCATTATCATTATTTTTATTTTTTTATCACTACCA
>NC_061857.1:10828875-10838875 GCF_019202785.1 Penaeus chinensis
GTGCTCTCCACCGTCGTCATGAGGATGGAAGTTACCTGTCTGGTTTAGCTGCCTTCCGTGTGCATCATCTGCCTCCTTCCTCCCCTGCCACAGGCCATCGTTTCCGTCCTCCTTGCCTTCATTTTAACCCTTCTCTTTCTGGACAACCTTGCCACTCTGCCGCGGATCTCGTCTTCCCCCGAGCGCGCCATCTTCCGCATACAGCAAGTTCCCGAATGTCTTCATTCCCTCACGCAGTAAAGCCTTCGCCACTATCTGATCGCTGGAGTAATCTCACGTCAAAAATTTCCATCTATCGTGACCCTCCACGTATCCACATCCGTCAAACTCTCTGGCACTTCACTCTCTCTGGCATTCTTCACTGACTCAAACACACAAAAAAAAAAACATAACCTCTCTTGGAACACTACCGTATGCATTTTGGAAGTCAAAACCACAATATTCTGTGTTCCCTGCAACTGCCTTGCAATACGAACAACGTTAACTGTAAAGCAATAACAATATTGATTGTTCCTCTCCGTTTCATAAACCCAGAGTATTTCTCGCTCGCACAGTTTTCCTTAGCCATTCGTCCACAAATTGGTTTACTGTCTTCGCTGTATGTTCTGTCTCCTTCACATCCCTACATTCCTTCCACTCGAAAATATCTCCCTTGTTCCGGTTCATGGTACAGATCCTGCTTCTTCTGCAGTCAGGGAGGTATGTTTCTACATCCCTCTCCCCCCCCTTGCTCGTTGTTGTGAGGGGGGGGGGGGCTTAGGAGATGGGGACTGAGGCCCAATGTAGGGATTCCTCCTGCCTTGGTCCTCATCCCTCGCCTCAGCTGATTTGGTTAATTTGTCTTCTCTTCCTTTCGTTTTTTCCTTCTCTTCTTCATCCTCTTCTTCTGTCCGCTTATCCGAATCGTTAACTCATATTTACCCTTTTCGCCGCAGTACCTTACCATAGTGCTATAATGACCTTTGATGTCTAGCACATTTATGAACCATTCCCGTTATCATCATAATAATGAAAGCAAGATAGATAGATAGATTGATCTTATGCTTCATTGTTTCTTCACCCTCTCTCCTGGTATGATGAACATGGATGAACATTCAGAGGAGTAGCACTTTCAGTCCACGGAGATTAGTTCCTTTTAATAAGATATTAGTTCATATTGTGTGGAAAACATCATTACGAATATTTCCTCACTCAAGATTTGTCCATTCCAGAAGTACAACATTAATTAACAGTGTTGACCCTTATTGAGTTATGAACAATTGATCACAGGCGGAACACACAAGATATGAACAGCGAAATCCTTGCAGAACACTCAGGATATGAACAATAAGGCCTCACTGAACACTGGAATATGAACTTTTCAATTTTCCGAGAACATTTGAGATGTGAACAATTGAACGCACGTAACGCCGAGAAAATGAACACGTGGGCATGCAATGAATAATCAAGCAAGGGATTGTTCAATCTAGGAACTTAATTTTCACGGAATAATATTTTCATTTCTACTATCATCATTATAATCATAGTCATGGTGATAGCAATTATGATGATCATGATGATAGATATGACAATAAGTATGATGATAATGATAATAATGATAATAGCAATAATAATAATAATAATTGATGGTGATGATAATGATGATGATGATAACAATAATAAAACAAATAATAATAATGATAATAATAAAAATAAATAATAATAATAGCAGCAATGATAATGTTAATAATAATCATAGTAATTGTTTATCATTATTACCGTTATTATTATAATTTTCATCATCATCATTATCATTATCATCATTATCATTATCGTTGATATCATTATCATAATGATCATAAAAATAATGAAAACGCTAGTATCAACACCAATGATAATGATAAATAATGCTGAGACTTTTAATATCATTTACTACAATAATGGCAACCAGGATAATGATAATAACCCTCGTATCAAAGGCAAGAAGGTTGCATCGATCACAGAGCAACAGATATTCATAAATAAATAGACATAAATAGTTAAAATAGCCGACCCACTGACACAACATGTACTTAAATCCAAACCGCCTTTTAATGCATGAATCGCCATTGCAACTTTATTCGCTCACCATTTTTCACTTGTTTCCTTTCTTTTTTTATTCGCTTTTTTTTTTTTTTTTGTTCTCTAATATGTGTGTGGTTGTTTGTGTTTGTGTGTTTGTTCGTTTTGGTGGGAATTTTTGGTATTTTTTAATTTTTCTCTTTTTTTTTTTTTTTTTTTTTTACTTTTTTTTTTTTTTTTTTTTTTTTTGTCGTTGTTGGCTCACTGATTGAATAATTTGGCTTATTTTTGGTGTGATTTATTTCTATATACATTTTCCGTAAGTCTTACAATGTTGTTTAAGGGTTTATGTGTATATAAATATTTTTTTCTTTTCTCTCTTTCTCTTTATTTCTCTCTAATTAATGAATAATCTTCGAAGACATTTTGAATTTGAATTTGATTCCGATTGGCTTTGCCTGTTTCTGACTCTGGCTTAGGCTCGAATTCTGACCCTGACTTCGGACCGATTTTGACTCCGACTTCAGCTATGACAATCATGTGACTTTGAGTCTGACCTACTCTGACTAAGCTTTAAATCTGACCTTGATCAAACTTCGAAGCTGACCAGGGTTTTGTCTGATTTTGACACTGATTTTGAATTTGGATCTGGCATTAACCTAACGTTCAGTCTGACTGACTCTGCCTTCAACCTCGTGTGTGTGTGTGTGTGTGTGTGTGTGTGTGTGTGTGTGTGTGTACATATATATATATATATATATATATATATATATATATATATGTATATATATATATATATATACATATATATATATTTATATATATTTATATATATATATATATATATACGTACATATTTATATATATATATATATTTACCATATATATATATGTGTGTGTGTGTGTGTGTGTGTATGTGTGTGTGTGTGTGTGTGTGGGTGCATGTGTGTGTGTGTTTTCATGTATATATGTGTGTGTATATATATATATATTTTTTTTTTAACAGCCATTCATTCCACTGCAGGACATAGGCCTCTCTTAATTCATTATTAAGAGGTTATATGGCATTATCACCCTTGCCTGATTGGATGCCCTTCCTAAGCAACCGCAGTTCGGCGCACTAACACTTGTGCCACGGCGGTGACTTCCCCTACGACACCTGCGTTTGACTTCTCAAGGCGATATGTCGTTTTCTCGGACTCGAGCCAGCGGTCAGAGCACAGTGTGTGCTTAAATGTAAGTGTATTTATGTGTGCGTGCATGTGTGTGTGTGTGTGTGTGTGTGTGTGTGTGTGTGTGTGTGTGTGTGTGTGTGTGTGTGTAAATGTAAATGAGCGTGCGTGTGTACTTGTATGAATGGGTGTGTATGCGTGTGCTTGTTCCTGTGTGAGACTGAGAGAGAGAGAGAGAGAGAGAGAGAGAGAGAGATAAAGAAACAGATAAAGAAAAAAGACAGAATGAGAGAGAAAGAGAGATACGTGCACGTAGAGAGACAGAGCCGAGGAAAGGGTGAATGAGGGGAAAGAGAGGAGGGGGGCGGGGGGCGGGGAGGGGCACATGTAGTTACCAGCGAAACGAAAACATTTCTGGATTTGTTTGTTGTTTGAGCCCGGGACCGGTGTGTTTGTTACTACGGGCTTATACTATGATCCGAATTTGCATATTAATGACAGCTTATATATGCAAGCTGTGGGGGGTTGAGTGAGACAGTAGCTTCAAGCATAGACTGCAATTAATCGATGAACAGTGAACCAACAGGCTATATTAGTGAACAAAATACGATATGAGCAAGAGGAGTGATATGATTTCATCCCGAGTGTTCATTCCAGTTTGAACTCAGTGAACACGGGGCGTTATTCATTATCGAACAGTAATAATGATTTATAGTCAATAGTAAAGGGAACAATATGAATAGTTTATCATTTTTGTTTCACTACTGGTGATGGAATAAGTTTCATTGTTCAGGTATGGTTTCTTAAGGTCATATTACATTACACACTCACACACACATACACACACACACACACACACACACACACACACACACACACACACACACACACACACACACACACACACACACACACACACACACACACACACACACACACACACACACACATATATATATATATATATATATATATATATATATATATATATATACATATATATACATATATATACATATATATGTATGTATATGTATGTGTGTGTGTATATATATATATATATACATATATACATATATATACACACACATATGTGTGTGCCCGACTTTTGCCTTGAATTTCAGTCCGTGCACGGTCAAAGGCTATGGGTGTTCACCCAAAGGCATTTCGTTGTCGTTTGCGACGTCGCTCTGGCAACCCCAGCGACGTTGCTTGCGCCGAATCGAATCGGTCACGGCCGCTCCATCGGCTGCGTGGAGAGAGGGAGCCTGCTGCTCGGGCAACACTTGCTCCTCACATTCTTTCGCCCAGGCACTGATTCTGCCTCTACGGGAGATAGTATATGTGTATGTGTGTGTATGTATATATATATATATATATATATATATATATATATATATATATATATATATATATATTTATATATATATACACACACACACATACAGATAAATATATATATATATATATATATATATATATATATATATATATATATAGATAGATAGATAGATAGATAGATAGATAGATAGATAGATAGATAGATAGATAGATAGAGAGATTCCTCTTCCCCTCCTTCCCTCTCTCCCTCCCTTTCTCCCTCCCTCCTCCCCTATTTCCTTCCTTCCCTTCCTCCTACTCTTCCCTTTCTTTTCTCCTTCCCTTTTTCCTTCGTTCCCTCCTGCTCCTCCCTCCTTCCCTCTTACTCTCTTTCCTTCCTTCCCTCTCTCCCTATTTCCCACCTTTCCTTTCTCCCTCCTTCCTTCTCTCCCTCCTTCCTTCTCTCCCTCCTTCCTTCTCTTCCTCCTTCCTTCTCTCCTTCCTTCCTTCTCTCCCTCCTTCTTTCTCTCCCTCCTCCCCTCCTTCCTTCTCTCCCTCCTTCCTTCTCTCCCTCCTTCCCTCCTCCCCTCCCTCCTTCTCTCCCTCCTTCCTTCTCTCCCTCCTTCCTTCTCTCCCTCCTTCCCTCCTCCCCTCCCTCCTTCTCTCCCTCCTTCCCTCCTCCCCTCCCTCCCTCCCATCCCAACCTTCAACGTGTGTTCCCGCCCACTCTACCTTGCACGGTGAGTAAACAACTTGTCTCAGCGCTGTTCCCTTGGCTAATCTCGATACCCTTCCCCTCCCTCCCTCCCTCCCTTCCTCCCTCCCTCCGCTCCCCTTCCCCTCCCTCCCTCCCTCCCTTCCTCCCTCCCTCCGCTTCCCTCCCTCCCTTCTTCCGCCCCCCCTACCTTCCTCTTCTTTCCCTCCTTTTGCCCCTTCCCTCACCTCCACTCTTCTTCCATTCTGCTTCTCTTCCTCTTCCCTTTCCCCTCCAATTATCTTAGTCTTCACCTCCCTCCTCCCTTCCCCTCCTCTCCCCTTCTACTTCTTCTTCCTCTTCTTCCTTTTCCTCTTTCTTCTCCCTCCCTCCTCGTCTTTCTCCTCCCCCTCCTTCTCCTTACCTCTTGGCTTCTCTTTCTTCTCTTCCTCTTTCTCCCTCCTTCCTCCTATTCCTCTTCTTTTCTTCTCCTTCCCCTCGCTTAAGCCCCTCCCTCACCCCCTCCCCTCCCACCTCTCCCCTTCTAGTCGAGTGGGTGGGGGGGTGAGGGTGTGCGGTAAATTTTCAGCCTGATCGACACGAAGGAGAGGCGGAACAGAGGAGAGAGAGAGAGGGAGAGGGAGAGAGAGAGAGAGAGAGAGAGAGAGAGAGAGAGAGAGAGAGAGAGAGAGAGAGAGAGAGAGAGAGAGAGAGAGAGAGAGAGAGAGAGAGTGAAAGAATGAGAGAGACAGAGAGACAGAGAGAGAGAGAGAGAGAGAGAGAGAGAGAGAGAGACAGAGAAAGAGAGAAAATCCTTAACAAAAATCATTAAAAAACAACAACAACAGAAAACAAGAAAGAAAAGTAACAAGCAATTGACGAGACCGATAACTAGGAAAGCAAAGATAAGATGAAGGAAGGGGGAGAGGTGAAGGGAGAAGTAAGGGGGAGAGAGGGAAGATATCGTGAAGAGAGGTAAGGAAGGAGAAAAGAAGGGAGATGGGAGGGGAGAGGGAGGGGGTGATGGAGTGGGAGATAGAAAGAAGGTGAGAGGGAGGGAAAAGTGAGAGGAGAGAGAATGGCGGTGTAGGAGAGGGAGGAGAGGAGGGGGATGAGAGGAGAAGAGTGGAGGA
The DNA here is from genome assembly GCF_019202785.1 of Penaeus chinensis. Classification (NCBI taxonomy): domain Eukaryota; kingdom Metazoa; phylum Arthropoda; class Malacostraca; order Decapoda; family Penaeidae; genus Penaeus; species Penaeus chinensis. Next base: position 10,835,235 of record NC_061857.1, read on the forward strand.
GAGAGGGAAAGGAGAAGGGAGGAAATAGGGAAGGACAGAGAGGGTGAGAAACAACGGAGAAGAGAAGGGAAGAAAAGAGCAGAAGGGAAAATTAGGAGAACGGAGGAGGAGAAAGGGAGAAAGGATAAAGGGAAGGAGAAGGAATAGAGGGGCAAAAGAGAGAGGGGGGGGGGGCTGAAATCCTCTCAGTGGTAGCAGGTACTAGGTAATAAGTGTTCTTAAAGCCACGCGTCGTTGGTACCGCTGCGGGTGCTCTGTCCACAACATTCACACACATTGATATTCAGGTATTCAAGTATACCACGACCTGTGTGTGTGGTTTGGGGGGGGTAGGGCCCTGTGGGAGGGGCCAGGGGGGAGAGGAAGGGGTTTAGGGACCTAGGGCTGGGAATGGGGAGGGACCAGGAGGGGGAAGGAAGGGGTTTAGGGACCGAGGGGAGGGAATAGGGAGGGTACAGGGAGAGAGGAAGGGAGGGAGGGAGGGAAGGTCAAGGGGTGGGAGACTCAGGTGAAGAGAAGAGAGGGAAGGGGGGGAGGGGGAGGGAGTGGGAGGGAGGGAGGCAGGAAGGGAGGGGCAGGAAAGAGAGAGATAGAAGGGGGTGGGAGGGAGGGAGGGAGGGAGGGAAGGAGAGGAGGGAGGGAGGGAAGGGAGGGTAGAAAGACAGAGAAGGAGAGGCGTCTGTAATCTTACACTACAATAACACAGTCTCAGTTCACGCTGTCCACAACCTATGGCAGGCGTTGTGTTGTTAAAGGGAAAGCACTGTCTTGCTTCGGTAACTTGGCGTCCCTCGAGGAAGAGAAAGACGAGGGAATAAAGATAAAGAGATGGTAGAACAAGTATTAGTAGTAGTATATTATTTTTATTATCACTGTCATTATTATTCTTATTATTATTATCATTATTTGTATTATTATTAATAATAATAATAATATTATTATTATTATTATCATTATTATTATTATTAATATTATTATTATTATTATTATTAATATTATTATTATAATAATTATTATTATTATAATAATTATTATTATTAATATTATTATTATTACTAATACCTTTATTATTACTATTATCATCATCATTATTATTATAATTATTAATATTATTATGATTATTATTATCATAATAATAATAATACTAATCATTATTATTATAATTATTAATATTATCATGATTATTATTATCATAATAATAATAATACTAATCATTAATATTATTATCATTGTTGTTGTCTTTATTGTTATTACTATCAATATCATTATTATCTATAATATTGTCATCATTTTTATCAATAATAAGAATAATATTATTATCATTATCATTATTATTATTATCATTATTATTATTATCATTATTATTATTATTGTTGTTGTTGTTATTATTATTATTATCATTATTATTATTATTGTAATTATCATTACGATTATGATTATTATTATTATTATTATTATTATTATTATCAATTTATTAATATTATTACTATTATTATTATTATTATCATTATTATTATCATCATTAAATAATTGATATAATTATTGTTATTATTACTATTACAATATTATTATTATCATTATTATCATCATTATCATTATTATTATTATTATTATCATTTTTACTATTATTATTATTATTATTGTCATTATCATTGTCATTTTTATCAATATTACTATTATTATCATCATCATTATTATCAGTTAATATTTGTTATTATAATTATCATTATTATCATTATTATGATAATAACAATGATAATAATAATAACAATAGTAATAGTAATAATTATTATTATTATTATTATCATTATTATCATTATTATTGTTATTATCATTGTTATCATTATTATTATCATTAGTAGTAGTATCAAAGTTATAATTAGTATTACTATTATCATCATTATCATTGATATCATTATTATTACCATCAATATCATGATTATTATTATCATCTTTATTGTCATTATCATCATCATTACTTTACTTTATTTCTTCCTTCTTTCCTTCCTTCATTCCTCCATTCCCTTCTTCGCTCCTTCATTCTCTCTCTTCCTCTATTCCTCCTTTTCCCTTCATTTTATTCCCTATTCCTTTACCTACTTCTCTGTCTCTTTCCCTGTCTCTCCCCTTTCTCTTTATCAATTTCTCCTTCCCTCCTTTATTCTTTCCCTTCATTTCTCTGTCATTTTTTCTTTCCCTCCTTCATTTCCTCTTCCATTTGCTCATTTCCCTCACCATCCCATCCCCCCCATTCGTCCTCTCCCATCCCTCACCCACCCCCATCCTCTCCCTGCCTCCTTCCCCTCCCCTCCCCTTCTTTTCCCTTCCCTCCTTCCTTCTTAGCTTTCTTCCTCTTCCCTCCTTTGCCCTTCCCTCCTTGCCCTCCCTCCCTTGTTCCTCTACCCTTTCCAACCTCTCCCTCATTCCCCCCTCCCCTCCCTCCCGTCCCCTTCCCCTCCCCTCCCTTCCACTCCCCTCCCATCACTCCCCTCCCCTTCATCTTCCCTCTCCCATCACTCCCCTTCCCTCCCCTTCCCCTCCCCTCCCATCACTACCATACCCTCCCCGTCCCCTCACTCCCCTCCCCTCCCCTTCCCCTCCCATCACTCCCCTCCCCTCTCCTCCCCCTCCCCCTCCCCTTCCCCTTCCCCTTCCCTCCCCTCCCCTTCCCCTCCCATCACTCCCCTCCCCTCCCCTCCCCTTCCCCTCCCATCACTCCCCCCCCCACCCCTCCCCCTCCCCTTCCCCTTCCCTTTCCCCTCCCTTCTCCTTCCCCTTCCCTTCCCATCACTCCCCTCCCCTCCCCTTCCCCTCTCATCACCCCTCCCTCTCCCTTTCCCCTCCCCTTCCCCTCCCCTCCCATCACTCCCCTCCCTCTCCCTTCCCCTTCCCCTCCCCTTCCTCTTCCCTCACCCCCCTCCCTCTCCCCTTCCCCTACCCTTCCCCTCCCCTCCCATCACTCCCCCTCCCTCTCCCTTCCCTCTCCCTTCCCCTTCTTCTCCTTTCCCCTCCCATCACTCCCCTCCCTCTCCCTTCTCCTCCCCTTCCCCTCCCCTCCCATCACTCTCCCTCCCCTCCCCCTCCCCTCCCTTCCCCTCCCTTTCCCCTTCCCTTCCCCTTCCCTTTCCTCCCATCCTCTCCTCTCCTCCTCCCGCTTCCCCCCTTCCCCTTTTCCCTCCCCTCCCCTTCCCTTCCCTTCCCATCACTCCCCTCCCCTCCCCTTCCCCTCTCATCACCCTCCCTCTCCCTTTCCCCTCCCCCCTTCCCTCCCCCGCCTCATCACTCTCTCCCTTCTCCCCTTCCCCACCCCTTCCTCTTCCCTCACCCCCCTCCCTCTCCCCTTCCCCTACCCTTCCCCTCCCCTCCCATCACTCCCCCTCCTCTCCCTTCCCTCTCCCTTCCCCTTCTTCTCCCTTTCCCCTCCCATCACTCCCCTCCCTCTCCCTTCTCCTCCCCTTCCCCTCCCCTCCCATCACTCCCCTCCCCTCCCCCTCCCCTCCCCTTCCCCTCCCTTTCCCCTTCCCTTCCCCTTCCCTTTCCTCCCATCCCTCTCCTCTCCTCCCCTTCCCCCCTTCCCCTTTCCCTCCCCTCCCCTTCCCCTTCCCTTCCCATCACTCCCCTCCCCTTCCCCTCCCCTCCCT
>NC_061857.1:10859038-10869038 GCF_019202785.1 Penaeus chinensis
TTAATTGCTCCCAAGGTATCCAAATTGACATTTAGCTCTCAATGCTGTAGACTCATTAAGAACTGATCATTCAGCTAGAGGAATTTTGCCTTTTATTATTTATTGCATTTAATGAATTGCAAAACAACCGCCGGCTTGCAGATATAAAGTTGTCAGAATAAACGCCAGTCCTTTCAGGGTCTAGAGAGCAAGTGATTAGAGTCATTTGGAGGATAATTACAACAGGTAATTAAAAGCTTGGGTGGTGATTACCTGGTAGCAATTAGTGGATTGTTAGTGTGACATTTTTTTTTTCTTTTTCTTTTTTTTTTTCTTTTTTTTTTGTGCAATAACCATAGCTTGCAATTACGATCAGGAGAGATGTGTTTGAAGATTACTGATGTGATAGTGATTGCAGTGGTTGGGCCATCGGTGTAAGTAGAATGCGGGGATGTAAGTACCTGCTGTACATACTAAAGCGTACATTCTTGTGTAATGGGCTGTGGAAGGGGGGGAGGGGAGGGGGGGTAGAGGGAGGGAGGAAGGGATGGAGGGAGGGAGGAGGGGAAGGAAGGGAGCGAGGGAGGGAGGGAGAGAAGGGAAGAGGGATGGTGGGAAGAATGAAAGGGAGGAGCGGGGAAGGGTAGAGGGAGGGAGGGAAGGAGGGAAGGATGAAAGGAGGAAGGAAGGATGTTGTGGATGAGGGAGGGAGGGAGGGAGTGAAGGAAGGAAGGAAGGAGGGAGGGTGTTGTGGGGTTGTGAGAGGGAAGGGGGGATTTTGAAAGGGAGAAGGCAAGGTGTAGAGGTGAGGGTGTTGTTAAAGGAAGGAGAGAGGAAGGGAGGGAGAGACGTTGTTGTATTGGAAAGGCAAATGGAGATGGAGGGTGGAAAGGGGGAAGAAGGAGGGAAAGGGAGAGGGAGGTAGGCAAAGGAGGGGGAGGTGAGAATAGGAAAGGGGAGGGAGAGGTGTGAAGGGGGATAAAAAAAAAAAAAAAACTATGAAATTTTAACTCTTGATCATATATCTGTGAGTGTGTGACAATTTCTAAAACAATATATATATATATATATATATATATATATATATATATATATATATATATGTGTGTGTGTGTGTGTGTGTGTATGTGTGTGTGTGTGTGTGTGTGTGTGTATATATATATGTGTATATATATATATAATATATATATATGTATATGTATATGTATATATATTATCTCTTAGGCTATCATGTTGACTCAATTGGCTTCATTTTTATCTTTTGAAAGAAAATAGGAAAAAGTTAACAGATGAAAAAAGGATAATACCCGTGTTCAGATAAAACAGAACGTACATTTATATTTTCTAAACAATGAAACAAACAACATTCATCCTTGATTTATGGGTCGAATAAATTCCCTCCTGGTTAGATTACTTACTTATTTATTTATTAATGTATAACTCCTTTTATTAATATTTATTTATTGAATATTCATCAAGTTGCAAAAAGAATTCCTTGCCTAATAATTACATATATAGGTATTAATCCAAGTTCTTAGCTAATTTGACCCAAATCCCATGACTAATAGGTGTGAGCGAAGAATGAATGAGTGACTCGAGAAGAAGAAAAAAAGAAATGGCATAAAAAAAGGAGAGAAAAAAAAGTCAAAGCAACTTGCGAAGTCTTTGAAAGAAGATGAATTGTAATTGCCGGTATGAAGTTACCTGGATGGGAGATTACCTTTTTGTTCCCGGGTAATTTGGCAGGCGTGCCTCTCCCCCCCTCCCCCTCTTCCCTCACCTCCCTCCTCTTCTCTCCCTCCTTTTCTCGCCTCCCTCGGCCCCCCTCTTCCTCCCTCCATCCCCCTTCCCACATACCCCTCTCTTCTCTTCCTCCTCCCATTCCCTCCTCTCCCTCTCTCCCTTCCTCCCACACCCTCCTCTCCCTCTCTCCCTTCCTCCCTCTTCCCTGATCTCCTTCTTCCCACATCCCCCTCCCTCCCTCCTTCCATCCCCCCTTCCTGCTTCCACCCCCCTTCCCTCTTTTCTCACCTCCCTCCACTCACCGTCACCCTCTCTCCCCTCCCCCATCCTCCCTCTTACCTCTTCCTCCTTCCTCACCTCCCCCCTCCCTCTCTCCTCCGTTTTCTTGCAACAGCTGGAAAATAGGTAACTGTGCTAAGAGTGCGGACAAAGGAGGGTGTTGGAAAATAAGTAGCGGCTTTTGAAGGTCACATTTTGGCGCGCTTTTATTCATGAGTTCTCTGTGTTAGCTCATATCCGCTCTTCTTTGCTTTCTCTACGCTTCTCTCTTATTCTCTATTCCACCCCCCCTCCCCCTTTTCCTCCTCTCTTTGCGATTTCTTACGGTTACTTGTCTTCTATTTTTATTCATTTGTTCAGTCGCCCCCTCGTTCACTTCATTAATTAATTACGTGTACACTCAGTCGTTCGATCACGCACATACACACACACACACATAGACTCACCAACACACACACACACACACACACCAGGTAATTCACGGGACACAGTAATACATCACCCGTAAAAAGGTTAGCAAGACCACTTGACTCCCAAGCACATACGCAATTTCCGAGACAGTCCTTGAAATTGGCAGGAAAGAGACCTCCACGTGTTTTCCTGTTCCATAAGACAGAGAGGGTAAAAAAAAAAAAACGCGCCATTTCACAAGAAGATATATTGTCCAAGAGGGAATTTCCTTCTTCACGACGGTGGGAAAGGAAACAACTTCAGCAAATTCTTTGTGCATCGATCCCACGGAAGTCGACGATTCGGCAGCGGCCTCGCGAAAGCCCCGGCGATGATTGGCAAATCAGGCCACGCGGTCGACCTTAGAGAACGAGCTTTGCGAGACAGGGTTTGGGAGTCTTGCGATGCTTCTAATCCCAGCTGGCAACTCACCCCGAGGCTGCGGGTGACTCTGATTCGACAAGACCTTTATTTTTTTCTAGTCAGCTGACACTAAGAACTTGTGTTTACATATGTTTGGTATTTTTAAAGATTCCTATATGGATATTTTTATTGTTTTACAAACCGATTTCATCTTTTGAGTTTTTGTATAAAACAGATTTGCGAAAATCGGAGTACTCCAGACTGGGGAAGAGTTGCTAATTTTTCCTTTTTGAATCGAGGCGGAGTATAGTTTATGTCCTTACCTGAACGGCGTCGGTATTTGAGTTATGTCTTTTTGTCTTTCCTTTTTCTTTAATGGGTTACTCATTAACTTTGGCAATGTTATGTTGGGTGAAAATGAATACCTGCTGTGAGGGACGGTTTCTTTTGCACATTTTTTGTGTGTGCTTTTAGGCCTGTGGTGAGGCTGAAAGGAGTATTTTCTGAGGTCTTCATCGTCAACGACCAAGGGTAGGATACTTAATTTCAGAAAATTTGATGACAATTCTTGTATTCTTGTATATACATAGGGTACTTTATTCTCTCTCTTTCTCTCTCTCTCTCTCTCTCTCTCTCTCTCTATATATATATATATATATATATATATATATATACATACATACATACACACACACATATACACACATATATGTATATATGTATGTATGTGTGTGTGTATATTTTATATATATATATATTTATATATATATATATATTTCTATATATACATATATATTCTTGCATTAACCGTAATAGACGAGTTCACCCCAGTACTACAAACCCAGTTTCCCCCCGAAATTAAAATACCTTTTCGCCCATCGCCATCCTCCCCCAATACACTGCTCAGCTGAGGATTCAAGGATTGAACGTGGGGAAATGGGGGGGGGGGGGTGAGGGGGCGTCGAGGATCCTAAATAGGACTCTCCTTAAAGTCCTTCGTGAGTGCAAGTTGTGACCATAGAAGGATAAGCGGAGAAGATGAATGAGTCAGCCCGTGATTGAATGGGATGGAGTTGTCAGCTGATAATTGGTTTCTCTGTTGTTTTTTTCTTTCTTTCTTATTTAGAGTTGGATGGATTGGTCGACCACCCGAGACCTTGTATATTTGTTTTTCCTTTCGTTATTGGTCATCTCTCGGGAGTTTGGAAGTTGGGGTGTGTTTTGTGTATGTATATCTTTTTTTTCTTTTTCTCTTTTCCTTTTCTTTCGTGTCTTTTTTTTTTTTCTTTCTTTCTTTCTTTTTTACTATTTCTCTCTCTCGTTTTTTTTTTTTTTCTTGCTTATTTATCTATCTCTCATTTCCTCCTTCCTCTATTTCTCATCACGAGCATCACACACACACATACACACACACACACACACACACACACACACACACACACACACACACACACACACACACACACACACACACACACACACACACATACACACACACACACAAACAAACATTGCAGCTGTCCAGTATAGTTGCTCTTCTTTCTAAACAGTAAGAAATAATGCAACGTGCGCCCAAAGGTGTTTTGAGACCAATTTCCCGAAATTGCGTTCATTAAATATTTTGTTGGTTTAAGCTTTCTTTATCTCATATGCATCGATATGTTCACTGTAATGCATTAGAATGTCACGATTATAGTTCATTAACTTGCCACACTCCTGTTATAGAAGAACCTTAACCTGTAAACCAAACAAAACATTTAAAATAACGCAAAAGATCTAAGAACAGCCTTTGAACGCGCTTGCCCTCAAAGCATCGCTCTCGTTGATCAAAGCACGAAGGGGATGCCAGACGAGGTTTCAAGGTTACGCCAGGCCCTTGGGGGTCGAAGGCGCGGGTGAAATATACGCTTTCTTTTCTTCTTCTTCTTTTTCTTGTTGTTGTTGTTGTTGTGTTGTTGTTGTTGTTGTGTTGTTGTTGTTGTTGTTGTTGTTGTTGTTGTTCTTCTTCATTTTCCTTTTCTTCTTTTTTCTGCTTCTTTTTCTTCTTCTTCTTCTTCTTCTTGTTCGTCTTCTTCTTCTGCAAACAGGATTGAAAAGGAAACATGATTAGGTTAATGGGAGTAATGATAATAATAGTAATGATAATAACATTAATGATAGTAATTGTAATGATGATAATGAATAATAGTAATGATAGATTATAATGATCGCAATAATAATAAATGCTAGTAATAGTAATGACAGTAGCAAAGAAAAGACGAAAATGAAAAAAGTGAACTTGGATTTTTTTTTTTTTTTTTACAACATAATACATGATTTCCAGTTGCATTTGCAGTGGGATCAACACAGAGCCACAAGTCGAGACCTCGCTGTTTCGGGTCAGCTAGATCCTGGTGGCAGAGGTGGGCGTGAGGGTGTGTGGGCGGGCGTCAGGATGCGCGGGCGGGCGTCAGGATGCGTGGGCGGGTGTATGTATTTGATTCGGTTCCGTGGTGGCAAAGGGCAAGGGCAAGGGCGGGCAGGTGGGGGGGGGGGGGGACAGTGCGTTTGTGGGCGGGAGATGGATGGGTGTCTAGCACGCATATATTTCTGCTCGTTAATACATATACGCGTATGCCTGTCGATTTTTTTATTGGTCTCTCCTTTGCTTATTCTGTTGTATGTCTGTTTGTCTGTCTCCTACTTTCTCTCTCTCTCTCTCTCTCTCTCTCTCTCTCTACTCCCTCCCACTTCTTTCTCCTTTCTCCATCCCATATCCTTCCTATTTTTTTCTCTCTCCCCCTTCCCACTCTTCTCCTATCCTTATAGCTCCTCCTCCTCCCTCCCTTTCTCGTCCCTCCTCCTTCTTTCTATCTTCCGTCCTTCCACTCCCTCTCCCCCATTTCCGCTGCCACTAAATTTCCGAGGAAGGAGAAGGAGGAGAAGATGGAGAAAGAGAAGAAATAGAAGGAGGAAGAGAAGAAGAAGAAGAAGAAGAAGAAGAAGAAGAAGAAGAAGAAACAGTAGAAGAGGTAAAAAAAAATAAGGAAGAGGAGGAGAAAAAGAAGGAAAAAAAAAGTAGGAAGGGCGAAGGTAAAGAAAACGATGAAAGAACAAGAAAGGAAGAAATTAAAAAAAATAAAAAATCCACCAACACCTGCAGTAGATGGCGAATGCCTGATGATCGGAGCATCTTAGCATTAATTAAGAGCGATTTAAGAATGCCAGGGATGTCTCAAGAGGAGCTTCTGGGAGATCTCAGAGCATGTTAAAAAAAAAAAAACAAAAAAAAAAAACACGAAGGGCGGGTGTAGAAGAAAAAACCAAGAAGGACTTAGGCAGATATGTATAGAATCCTTAGACAGAGTTCGGTTGATGAAAGACAAGTGATTGGAATATAATGAAAAAGGGGGGGGGGGCGAGAAAGAAGAATTCCACAGGGTGTTCGCAGATGCTCTGATGAATATAATGAGGCATGCACTAAGAAAGCAAAGCATTTGAATATCTTGGAAATATGCCATGAATGCTTGAAGAATGCTTGCCTGCAGAAAACGCTTAGCATACCTGGAGTGGTTGCGAACAGAAGCAAGAAAGATGCCTGGAGAAAATTTTGATAGCTTTGGCGACGATCTTCTAATGGACTTGCACGGCGCGGGTTCCTCCTCTTCGGGGCATAAGGAGGATGGTGCCCTCTCTCTCTCTGGCTATGTCTGTCTTGTGTGTGTGTGTGTGCGTGTGTGTGTGTGTGTGTGCGTGTGTGAGTGTGTGTGTGTGTGTGTGTGTGTGTGTGTGTGTGTGTGTGTGTGTGTGTGTTACATTTAGTCCGTCATACAAGTGTACAGTATATGGATGTGTGTATCTATATGTGTATATCTACATATATCTACATGTACGTCTATCTCTCTATCTATATATGTGTTTATGTATATCTCGGTATATGCAAATACAATAACGAATATGCCTTCGGCATAATCGAGTTTTCTTATTCTTACCTTCGCTGCACTGTCTGCAATTTATTTGTCATGGATTCCACACATCTGTCTCTCTATATATATACATATCCATATATATGTATATAATATACACATAGATATACATACATAAGTATAATATATATGTCTATGTACATATATGTGTCTATGTATGCATGTGTGCTTGCATGTTGCATGTATCATGTTAGAGTTCTGCATGTCTTCCACCCGTCCTTTCGGTCGCTCGTTTTGGTCACATTTTACGCCTGGAATCATATTCCATGTGGCTGTGAACCTGAAGTCTCTTCATTTTGATGCAAAGTGGTTATCTTATGGTTAGATTCATATTCCATGTGACAGCGGGCTTGAAATCAATTAATTTTGGTGTGGAATAGGGTGAACATTGACATGAATATTACAGAATACCAAAAACGCGCGCGCGCGAGCATATGATAAATATATAAGAATCCCTTTCTAACTCAATGATCATTATCGTTATTATCGTTATTATTATTATTATTATCATTATCGTTATTATCGTTATTATTATTATTATTATTATCATTATTATTATTATTATTATTATTATTATTATTATTATTATTATTACCTGAGGGGGGAGGTTAAGAAAGAAGGTAGGAAGGGAAAGGAAAGGGTGGACAGGGAGAAAGGGGTCGTAAAGAGAAAAGGGAGAAGGGGAAGGGGGAACAGATGCAGAACGGAAGAGACCTAGAGAAGGAAAGAGGGTGGATAATGGAAATTGGAGAGGGCGCTCAGAGAAAAAGGGAGATGGAAGCGGGAGGGAAGGGGATAAGGGAGCGAAGAAGAAAAGTGGGAAGGGACGGTTGTAGGGCTTAAAAAGGGAGAGCAGGGGCGAAAATATTACCTTTTATTTATACAGAAAATATACATACACATATATCTATCTATATCTATCTATCTATATATATGTATGTATATATATGTATATATTACATAAGTATATATGTGTGTGTGTGTGTGTGTGTGCTCTCACTCCTTGTCTCTCTCTCTCTCTTCCTCACTCCCTCTCTTTCTCTATAAGTCCCCCCCCCCCCTTTCTCTCTCTCTCTCTCTCTTCCTCACTCCCTCTCTTTCTCTATAAGTCGCCCCCCTCCTCTCTCTCTCTCTCTTCCTCACTCCTCTATTTCCCACTCATTCTCTCCCTCCCCCTCTCTCGGCCCCCCGCCCCCTCTCTCTCTCTTCTCCATCTTCTCTCTTCTCTTTCTCTCTCCCCCTTTCCCACTCTTCCTCTCCCCATCGTCAACTATCGATTTCTTTCTGTCTCACACCCTTTTTTTCTACAGAGCAAAGATAGCGTAACTGTACCCCCTTGAGGGACGAGGTTACTTATCATAAGGGCGAAAGACTCATTATATACATCTATCATTTTGCTCCTTATCAACTCCAACTGGTGAACTGGGGTCTAGTTAATGCTTCGGCACGAGTCCTCGGGGTACACTTTGTTAATTTGATAGTGTTACGCAAGTGACAGATTTAAGTGAATATGCATGTGAGTATTTTCGTTTTTACAGATCGATGCTAATTGGTGTGGAATGTCGAAGAAAAAAATATGTATACATGTGTGTGTATATATGTGTGTGTGCGTGTGTGTGTGTGTGTGTGTGTGTGTGTGTGTGTGTGTGTGTGTGTGTGTGCTGCACCAATATTGAATGTACTGTTCCTGTAACGAAACATTAGCATTCGGATTGCAACACCAACGTCATCTTAGGCAAGTCAAGCAAGATACTTTTGAAAGGGTCACTATTGTTACGTTGGTAAAAAAAAAAATGGCACTCGAATTATCTGCATCATAAAGGTTTGAGTTTCCATTGCCCTTTCTGCCGGGTAATTGAAAAGCTAACACCTGTAGAGGCCATTATCGTTTCATCGGCAATACGATCGTTTTTAACTTACCAGATGTACGATGTTCTTAGAAACGTAGAGACAATGTTTTCCTTTTGTATTTTTTTAAATATCCAATTCTGTCTTAGGTCATCGCTGAATTATAATATTTAGTATCTTCATAACAGTTTCAAAAAATGAACAAATCGAAACGAACGGGATTTTTATAATAATGATAAAAGAAAAGAGAACATCGAAAAAGGAATTCTCGCAAACATAACACGGAAAAACAGCGCCATCTGTATGCCCGTCAGAACTTGACCCTACGCGACCCGCCACCTACTCGCGATCTCAATAAAGCGAGACATTAAATTTGATTACGGTGGTTTTCTCTTGGGCGATTCCGTTATTTTTGGCGAGGAAGTTATTCAGTTCGTGGTCGTTCTTTCGGTTAGGACACTGTAGTTCTTGTGCGTGTTGCTGTCGTTGGCCTTATTAATTTTATTATTAATTTTGTTGTTGCTGTTGTTAAGATGTTGTTGTTGTTCGTGTTCCTGTTTTCGTCACTGTTTTGGTATTATTATCAATGCTCTTGTAGTGGCTATTGATGCTATTGCCATCACCCTCAACATCATCATCATCATCACCATCATCACCATCATCACCATCATCATCATCATCATCATCACCATCATCACCATCATCATCATCATCATCATCATCATCATCATCATCATCATCATCATCATCATCATCATCATCATCATCACCATCATCACCATCATCATCATCATCATCATCATCACCATCATCACCATCATCATCATCATCATCATCACCATCATCATCATCATCATCATCATCATCATCATCATCATCACCATCATCACCATCATCATCATCATCATCATCACCATCATCGCCATCATCACCATCACTCTACTACAGTATTATGCAGAATACAGTTGTGTAGATCCGAAAGAAATATACAGAGAAACGAAGAGATACAGATATTGTGAACTAACCGACTGAGAATCGTTAATCGAACGCGTGTTGGCGGGATAATAAACAAATAAATAAATAAATACACAGAGAGACAATATCAGTAAGGGATAGAGAGAAAGAGAGACATACATACATACATACATACATACATACATACATACATACATACATACATACATACATACATACATACATACATACATACATACAGAGAAAAAAACAGAGACAGAGGAAGAGTGAGAGAGAGAAAGAACGAAAGAGCAGGATAGAGACAAAGAAGGGAGGAGACAAGACAGACAGACAGACAGACTATCGGCGCCGTGTCGTGCGTAACAAAGCGTCGCAGGCTCGGCGGGCGCGGATGTGGC